>NC_057727.1:65524758-65682504 GCF_004010195.1 Chiloscyllium plagiosum
GCGACCGTTTTGCTCTGCTAGTCTTTTAGCTAGTTGGCTGTTAAGGGGAAGTTTGTAATGAAGACATTTAGGTAGTACCTGCTTTCTTAGGCATTCGTGCAGGAAGTACAGCTGTTCGTGGGTGGCACTCTGTCGGATGGAATTCATTTCCCATTTTCGGTCCATTTTTAGTGTATTGTGTCCATATGTGTTAGCGAGCTTTGAGAAGATTTGCAGCTCAGACTGAAGTTCTGAATGTAGGTTTGCTCACTGAACTGGAAGGTTCATTTTCAGAAATTTCATCACTGAAAGGCTGAGGCACTTGGGGTTGTTTTCATTGGAGAAAAGAAGGTTTGGGGTGACTTGATAGAGGTGTATAAGATGATTAGGGGTTTAGATAGGGTCGACAGTGAGAATCTTTTTCCACGTATGGAGTCAGCTATTACAAGGGGGCATAGCTTTAAATTAAGGGGGGGTAGGTATAAGACAGATGTTAGGGGTAGGTTCTTTACTCAGCGAGTCGTGAGTTCATGGAATGCCCTGCCAGTAGCAGTGGTGGACTCTCCCTCATTATGGGCATTTAAGCGGGCATTGGATAGGCACATGGAGGATAGTGGGCTAGTGTAGGTTAGGTGGGCTTGGATCGGCGCAACATCGAGGGCCGAAGGGCCTGTACTGCGCTGTATTCTTCTATGTTCTAGATCCAGCCATTTAAAGGCATGATCAAAGTAGAATTTGAATCATTTGAATGTCAGCAACAACTATTACTTTTTTAAAAAGAAAACTTCACTCCTTTCCCATGATCCTCATATTGATTGCTGCTGGTTCTTGGGCTGCTTCAGGCTATAACATCCTATACAATGCAGGTGAGCTTGAAGTCCCCAATCTTTGCAACAGTAACACCCATCCCTTACCTGAACCTCAATGACTTCTGAAGATCTTGCCCAGCAAGTTTTTATTGGCTGATGTCTGGAAGCCAGCTGTTGGCTTTAGTGCAATTTTATTCGCTTTGTAAGGTCGATTGAACAGTGTCAACTATCTAAGATGGAATTACCAGTAGGTTGTACTTTGTAGCATTTCGTGATCCTTGTTTGCTATGCTTCAAAGGTAATAGCGGATTTCAGTTTTTACCTGCAAATAGTTTCTGCCTGTGCTTAAGGTATAAGGCGACATCAATATCATCCACAATGGCCGTACTGGTAAAGGACGTGGATGAGTAACAAACTGTGAATTCCAGTGAAAGTAGGTAAAGATTGTCATAACACCAGTGAAAGATCATATAAAAACAGCGTTGGAGGGAGGTGATGGCCTGGTGGTATTGCTAGAGACCCAGGGCATGATGTTCTTCAAATTCTAGAGTGGCAGATGGTGGATTTTGAACTCAGTTTTTTAAAAAAAAAACTCTGGAATTAAGAATTTAATGATTGTCGACCATTGCCATTTGTTGGAAAAATCCATCTGATTCACTAATGTCCTTTTTAGGGAAGAAAACTGCCATCCTTTTCTGATCTGGCCTAATGTGACTCCAGACTCATAGTAATGTAGTTGACTCTTAACTGTTTTGTGGGCAATTGGGGATGGGTAATAAATCCTAACCTAGCTAGCGATGCTCACAACCCATGAACGAATATAGAATGTAACTCAGCAGGTGTGGCAGGATGTGGGAGAGAGTGAAAAACAGAAGTTTTGAGTCCAATATTTTTTTTTGTGGGTTTGGATTTCATAGAAGGATCATACTGGATTTTAAAAAGAGTCATGTTAACTCTGTTCCTCTCCTCTCAGATACTGACAAATGCACTGACTTTCTCTAGCAGTCCCAGTTTTTAATTTCAAATTTCAAGTTCCTGCATTATTTTTCTTTGGTTTGAGTGAAAGGTAGTTTTGTCCCAAATAGGAAGATAACTACTTCTAGAAAGATATATATTTGAGATGAGCTCCTGAATCAATTATTGCCATGCAGCTTATAAATGCAAATTGGTGTGTTCACTGCTGCAGTATGTGGGATCATCTTGCAATGTTTTATTTTAATTTGCCCTCAGTTGCGCTGGATTTCCCTCCCTACATCTCCTTGCCTCTCTATCGCGTTTTTTTTTTCTTAAGATAATTCTTAGCTTGGTCAAAGAGGTACTTTTTTCAGTCACGTACTGAGCATGTCCTTATGTGGCCCTGTATTGTACTTTGTTTTAGGAAACACTGAAGCACTTTGTGTTGCTTTATTACGTTAAAGGCGCTATATGAATAAAAATAGTTTACTGTTGGGTCAGTGAATGTTTGCAATGAAGTGTCAACTACCATTAAAACATACTGTGGCATTAAGGTACATTATAAGTCAGTTGGATTGATTGTACACAGATTTGGCTAAAACTGAAACTGGGAGATGTTGTTTTAAATAATGCAATTCTTGAAGCATAGACAGCTCAAGCAAATGCCAGAGCTGGATTACCGCTGCAGTTTATAAAACTCAATCCTGTGTGCTTGTTCAGTTCAAAGAACCGTGCAATCCTACAAGATGCAGAACTTTCCAAATAAGGGTTTGTTTCCCCATTTCTAGTTACAATTTCCCAGCATTTCCTTTCTTGATTTTAAAAACTATGATTCTGTTCTCCATTTTTGGAAAAGGGTTGGAGACCCCTGAGACTTTTAGGAGTGGCAGGAAGACAGATTTGGTAAATGGTTCTACAGTAATTTGGAAAGAAATTGGTAGGACTGGTAAAGCTAATTAGTTTTGTTCTTAAAGATAGTGCTTGAGTTTCTCAGTGAGGGTTTAGTTGACCTGTTACAGAAACACTATCATCAGCAGGAATAGTGTGCTAAAGGATTTCCTGCAGACCTGTCTCTGTAAACCACAAGGATTCTCTGTTCCCTTTCCATTGTGCTGTGAATTCTTGCATAGGGAACAACATTTTTTTTTTCATTGACTGCCATCCTTCAAATTCATCACAAATTAATCAGATAAAAAGTCTTTTTTTTTTCTAAAACTGTGCCATTTCATGGGGCAATTAGACTCCACCAACTGCATAAAATGACAGTAAACTGATCCTCCTATCTAGGAAATTTGATGATTGTGGAAAATGAAAAATGCCATTCCATTGTAAAAATTGATGTTCTTCTGGCATAAGGAACCATAGTCTAGCAGGAGTTTTACTCTGGATTTGACCTGATCTGGGTTTGTTTGATGTGAACATTAGATCACTGGAACCAATTGCCTATGTTGAGCATAAGCATCGGGAATAGGCTAAATTTTAGATCTGAGACTCTTTGTGGAGTCCTGTCACAATTCTTTGACTGAAACCAGCTACCTTGATACAGAGCACGAAAAATGTGTGGAATTTCAGAAACATTCAGCCCTTCAACCCTGCTCAATACAATCATGGCTGATCGTACAACTCAGTATGCTGTTCCTGCTTTAACCCCGTAGCCTTTGATCCCTCTTAGTCCTAAAGCGTTTATCGATCTCCTCTTGAAACCTTCGGTGCCGTGATCTCAACCATGTTCTGCGGTAGAGAATTCCGCAGGCTCACTACTCTCTCTGGATGAAAACATTTCTCATCTCGGTCCTAAATAAGACCATAAGAAAAAGGAGCAAAAATCAAGCCATTAGGCCATCGAGTCTGTCTACCATTCAATCATAAATGATAAGTTTCTCAACTCCATTCTCCCACTTTCTCCAGGTAACTCTTGATCCCCTCGATATTCAAAAATGTATCTAACTCACTCTTAAATATACTCAATGACCTGACTTCCACATTCTTCTTTGGCAATGAATTCCATAGATTGCCCACTCTGGCTGAAGAAGTTGCTCCTTATCTCCGTTCTAAAAGGTCTTCCTTTTACTCTCAGGCGATATCTTCGGGTCCGAGTCTCTTCTACCAATGGAAACATCTTCATAACATCTAGTCTGTTTCAGGCCATTCAGTATTCTATGTGTTTCAATTAGATACCCCCCTTCAATTCTTATAAACTCCATCGAGTAATAAACCCAGAGTCCTCAAACGTTTGTTATATGTTTTTCATTCCTGGAACCATTCTCGTGAACCTCCTCTGAACACGTTCCAGAGCCGGTACATCCTTCCTGAGATATGAGTCCCAACACTGCACACAATACCCCAAATGTGGTCTGACCAGAGCCTTATAGAGCCTCAGTAGTACATCCCTGCTTTTATATTCAAGTCCTCTCAAAATAAATGCCAACATTGCATTTACCTTCCTAACTACTGCCTCAACCTGCAAGTTTACCTTGAGAGTATCCTGGACTAGAACTCCTAAGTCTCTTTTTGCACTTCAGACTTCTGAATTCTCTCCCCATTTAGAAAATGGTCCATGCCTCTATTCTTGCTACCAAAGTGCATGACCTACACTTTCCTATGTTGTACTCCATCTGCCACTTCTTTGCCCACTCCCTGAACCTGTCCAGATCCTTCTGCAGCCTCCCCACTGCCTCAATCTGTCCCTCTACCTATCTTTGTATCATCTGCAAACTTAGCCAGAATGCCCTCCGTTCCTTCATCTAGATCATTAATGTATAAAGTGAAAAGGTGTGGTCCCAACACTGACCCTGGTGGAACACTACTTCTCACCAGCTGCCAACCTGAGAAGGACCTTTTATCCCCATTCTCTGCTTTTTGCCAAACAGCCAATGTTCTACCCATGCTAGCTCCTTGCCTCTAGCACCATGGGCCCTTATCTTTCTTAGTAGCCTCCTGTATGGTACCTTGTCAAAGACTGTCTTGAAGTCTAGGTAGCTAACATCCATTAGCTCTCCTTAGCCTAACCTGCTCGTTACTTCCTCAAAGAATCCCAGCAGATTTATCAGGCATGACCTCCCCTTAATGAAACCGTGCTGACTTTGCCCCATTTTATCTTACACTTCCAAGTATTCAGAAATCTCATCCTTCACAATAGCTTCCAGGATCTTACCCACAACTGAGATTACAGTAATTGGTCTGTAATTTTCGTTTTTTGCCTTACTCCCTTTTTAAACAGGGGTGTCACGTGAGCAATTTTCTAGTCATCTGGGATTCTCTCCAATTCTAGCGATTCCTAAAAGATCGCCACTAATGACTACACTATCTCCTCAGCTATCTCCCTTAGAACTCTGGGATGTAGTCCATCTGATCCAGGTGATTTATCAACTTCAGGCTATTCAGTTTTTGTAGCACCTTCTCCTTGGTGATGGCCACCATATTCAGCTATCTTGAATTTTTGGGATACTACTTGTGTTTTCTACTGTGAAGACTGACACAAAGTAATCATTCAGTTCCTCAGCCATTTCCTTGTTCCCCACTACTATCTCCCCAGCACATTTTCCAACAGCCCGACGTCCTCTTTTGCCCTTTATATATCTAAAGGAACACTTATTCTTCCTTTTATATTACTGGCTAGCTTACTCTCATATTTAATCTTCTTCCTCATTTCTTTTTTGTTGCCCTCTGTTGGTCTTTATAAGCTTCCCAATCCTCTGATTTCCCACGGTCCTTTGCTTTATATGCTTTCTCTTTTGCTTTTATGCTATCCCTGACCTCTAGTCACCATCCCCCTTGGCCTACCCCATAGCCTTAGATAGCAAACCCCTAGTTCTGAACTCCTCAATGAATTGGGATTGTCTTTCCTGCATTAAACCTGTCTCATCCTGTTTAATGAGAAGCTTCCCTTCATTCTTCTAAACTCTAGTGAATTTAGTCCAAACTGATTTAATCTCTCTTCATACACTGGTATACCTTAATTGCACTGCCTCCATAGCTTAGGCCCAGTATAATTTCAACTAGCCATTCCTGCTTTTGTTCGAAAACCTTCTCTCCATGAAGGCCAACATACCATTTGCCACTTTCAGTTGCTGCACCTGCATGCTTACCTTCTACATGAGTGTACAAAGACACCCAGGTCTTATTGCACCTCCTTTTCCCAATAGCTATTCAGATAATTAATCTGCTCTTTTGTATTTGCTACCAAAGTAGATTAACTCCATTATTCCAAATTATCCAAGCTTTTGTCCACACATTCAACTTGTCCAAATCACACTGAAGTTTCTTTCCATCCTCCTCACAGTTCATCCTCCCACTTGGCTTTGTTTGCAAACTGTGAATAGCTGTGTTTGCTGTCCAAACACTGATCACTGCTGTGCTCCACTAATCATTGCCTGCAACAGAGGGGAAAAAGACCAATTTCTTCCTATCCTTTGTTTCCTGTCTGCCAATCAATTTTCTATGCATGTCAGTACACTGTCTCAATCCCATGCACTTTAGTTTTACTTGCTAATCTCTTAAATGGGATCTTATCTTAAAATCTTCTGAAAGTCCAAATAAATCACATCCCCTAGGCCTCCCTTATCAACTGTCCTCGTTATATCTTTGAAGAATTCCAATAGAGACCTAGAGATGTATAGCACAGAAACAGACCCTTCTACCCAACTCATCCATGCTGACCAGATATCCAAAACAAATTTAGTCCCATTTGCCAGCACTTGGCCCATAACCCTCTAAACCCTTCCTGTTCATATACCCATCCAGATGCCTTTTAAGTGTGGCAATTGTACCAGCCTCTACCACTTCCTCTGGCAGCTCAATCCATACACGCACCGCCTGCTGCGTGAAAAAGTTGCCCCCTTAGGTCTCTTTTAAATCTTTCTCCTCTCACCCCAAACCTATGCCCTCTAATATGGACTCCCCCACCCCAGAGAAAAGACCTTGTCCATTTACTCCATCCGTGCACTTCATGATTTTATAAAGGTTTGTCAAACATGATTTCCCTTTTCACAAATCCATTTACAATGCTCAGAATTGAATGAGCTGTTAAACCGTTCCACGCAAGATGTTTTTAAACTTTCTTTTGTAAAATCCATCAATTCATTTTCAATTTATTTCATTTCTGTATAAATGTTCATTTTTACTGCTGACTGGTCTTCTTTCAGGTGCAGATCTCTTACTATGCTGCCTGATTCAGATAGTCATGTGGTATTTTTCTTTGGCGCTGTCTAGTGGGATATCAGTGGAACCCCTCTAGAAGACCTGTGTAAGCTATTGAGGATGGCCATTGAAATGATTTTTGTCAGAGCCTCTACCAGTCCTCTGGCTGAAGTTACGACAGATCAAGCCAACCACACAGGGACACAGTGCATTGTTGATAATTATACTTCCATCAGTGTTGGCATTATTACTGCTCTGGGGTCCATGTCATCACTGAATTAGGGGAACAGAAGCTCAGCAAAGTTTTCAGGAATCAGCATTGGGATAGTGTTACCTCACTATCGTTTTCACCTCTGGACTCTGGCTCAAAATCCAACACAATCTGCTGGCAGGAATGTCTATTAGCTGTGAAGGTCCTGTGTGAGGTCATTATATCCCTGTCTCTAGGCCAGAAGGTCTGGATTTAACTTGCACCTGTCATGGAGGTATGTCATAGCATGTTGCAACAGGTTGACCAAGAAATAACTGCATCAGTTGTGATTTGGTGCCAGTTTGTATCCAGTAGATAGATATTTTTTTAAAAAAAGGGGTTCTTGTGATACAGTGGTTGTCCATCAGTTGTGATTTAGTACCAGTTTGTATCCAGTAGATAGATATTTTTTTAAAAAAAGGGGTTCTTGTGATACAGTGGTTGTCCCTATTTCTGAGCACGAAGGCCAACGTTCAGGTCTCGCCGATTCCAGAGGTGCGTGCTAACATATCTGAACAGTTTGATTAGAAATGTTCTAGAACAGGTTCCATCCAGTTTCTAAGGGCAAGAGTTGAAATACAAAGCCACCACTAACTGCACATTGGAAATGTCACTGCAAAGTGCGTAGGAGCAGGAATAGGCCATTGGCACGGCGATTTGCTGGGCCGGTTCAATAAGATCATGTCTGATCTACTTGTGGTCTTAACTCCAATTGCCTGTCTGCACCCCATAACCCTCAACTCCCTTGTCTATCGGAAATCTAACTTGGCCTTGAATAGATTGTGACTTGATAGCCACTGTTTTTGGAGGGAAAGAATTCCACAAAGCAGTGACATTGAGAGAAATGTTCTTTTGTTGGAGTTGGACATGGTTGCACCACACAGAGGCCTCTACTTTGTCCATACCTGCCCATATTCTGTCTGGCTGAAACTGACCAGACTGGGGCAAATGCTAGTTTTACTTCCAACCATCACCCCTTCTCCCCAGCCCTCAGCCAAATGACTCCCGCCTCTTGAAGGCAGTGAAGAGTATCATTGGGTCTAAAGCCTACATTGCACCTAATTGTGTGGGTTACCCATCGCCAGGTTAAGGTAAAATGACTGTTTTAAATTAGTCTCATGCACCTCACAAAGCACAGTTCTATGGCCTACAATTCGTGCATACAATTTTACAGATTCCATTGTCGTCTTGCACTATCTTGAAGAATGAATTGATGAGATCACTGTTCCATCCTATTCTAATGGTTTGATTGTATCTGGTATCAAAGCCTGATTTGTATTTTATAAGACAGGGTACTAATAGGAAGGATCTGCTGCTTGTATAGTGTGCTTACTGAAGGTTTTTATATCCCTGCCTCCACAGTCTGCTCAGGGTAATAGAGATACGATTAATGTGCTACCTGATCCCCTTGAGATTAATGCAATGTAATCAGCTCCAAGCTACGCAAGCAGCTGAACCAGGCTTCATGTGACAGTACTTCTGTTGAAATGATTAGGGAACTGTGCTGGGAAGGTCACATCTAGCTCTGACAAAGGAACATGGAGACAATGCCTGTGTGTGTGTCTCTCTCTGTGGCTGTTAGTTTGTGTGTCATCAAACTCCTGCAACTAGAGGAAAAAAAGGCTAACGTGTGAAAGTCAACAAACTATAAACTCTGCAAAGAATGTCTAGCAGAGTGAGATAAATCGATAATGGAAGGTAGAGGTTAAGAGGAATGAATTTTGCCAAAGAGAAAAGGAAGAGATAAATTTGTGGCTTGTGGACATTGGGTAGTTTCACAATTACAGGTTTTAAAAGCATATACAATAAGAATGTGAAGAATTGAAAATGGTTCAAATGCAAAGGGTGAGTCAAGAACTTAATTCAAACAGTGCTATGAATATAGCACCAACAGTTAGAATAATAGACAAGTGAACCTGTTGAATATAAAATAAATTTGATTCAGAAATTGTAATGATAACTATACCTCTTGTAAAAACATCTCTTTTTAGAAGACTTTTGTTTTTTTTCTCTTGATTCTATCCTTAAGATCTCTCTAGAACAATGGGAAGTTGTCAAGGAAAATCTTGATTTTGCAGAATGACAGAATTGTTATGGTACAGAAGGAAAGCATTTATCTCACGTTGTCTACACTGGATTTCTGAATGAGTATTATGAATCCGTGCCATTCTCTGGTCTTTAGCTCATGACCCTGACTATTGTTTCAATCTAAATAATCATCTAATGCCCTTGTGTATGCCTCATTGAGCCACCACACTTTCAGGCAGTGCTTTCCAGACAGGAAATTACTCATTGTATGAAAAAGACTTCCTCTCTTTCTCATCACATTGCTACTTTTGCAAATTACCTTTTTATCTTTGCCTTAGAATTCTGTCATTAATTTTCTAGGAAAGGACTTCTCCAAAATCATCTCTGTACAAACCCTGTAATTTTGAAAACATAATCAAATGTCCTCTTCGGCGGCTTCTCTCAAAGTACAGAAGTCCGATTCTCCAATTTATCTTTTGGAACTGAAGTTTATCAACCATTCTTGGAAACCTTTCTTATGTTCTCTCCAAATGCATTCAGATTTTTCGTAAAGCCAGGTGCCAGAACTGTAGAGCATAGTGTCCAAGATAAATTCAGAGTACTCTAGGCCCTATTAATTAGATCTCCAATTGCATATTTTTAATAACTATTCCTTTCACCTGTCTTTACATCAATAGTAACTTAGATTCTCATGTACACCCAGTTCTATCTGCTACTGCACACGCTTTAAGGTAGTGCCCTTTATCTTGTACCATATCTCCATGAAACTTCTACCACACAGTCACCCCTCCAGCCAAAATGGAAAAAGACAATTCTACTCCTGGGATCAGAATCAGTCCAAGAACTGGATTCCCGTGAGGAGTTTACATTCCGTACAAATCCATTTCCAAAGTCAACTTGCCTCTAGATAACTGGGCAACACAGCTCATTTGATCACACAATTGTCCAAGCATTGGCCATTTTCAGCAAGACAGAATCTAACCATCTCTCCTTCAATGACATTGCTATCACTGAATTCCCCATCACCTACAGGTTACAATTGACTTGAAACCTAACCAGATCAATTCTATACATTTTATGAGCACAAGAGGATGCCAGGGGCTGGGTATCCTGCTGTGATGATGGAAAAGCGCAGCAGGTCAGCTGCATCAAAGGAGCAGGAGAATCGACGTTTTGGGCATAAGCCCTACTTCAAGAAAAGGAGGGTGTGCGAAGCGGGCTAAGATAAAAGGTAGGGAGGAGGGAATTGGGGGAGGGGCGTTGGGAATACGATAGGTGGAAGGAAGTTAAGGTAAGGGTGATAGGCCGGAGAGGGGGTGGGAGCGGAGAGGTCGGGAAGAAGATTGCAGGTCAAGATGGCGGTGCTGAGTCTGACGGTTGGGACTGAGAAAAGGTGGGGGGAAGGGAAATGAGAAAGCTGGAGAAATCTGCATTCATCCCTTGTGGTTGGAAGATTCCTAGGCGGAAGATGAGACGCTTTTCCTCCAGGCGTCGTGTTGCTATGGTCTGGCGATGGAGGAGACCAAGGACCTGCATGTCCTTGGCAGAGTGGGAGGGGGAGTTAAAGTGTTCAGCCACGGGGCGGTTGGGTTGGTTGGTGCGGGTGTCCCAGAGGTGTTCCCTGAAACATTCCGCAAGTAGGCGGCCTGTCTCCCCAATGTATAGGAGGCCACATCGGGTGCAGCGGATGCAGTAAATGATGTGTGTGGAGGTGCAGGTGAATTTCTGACAGATATGGAAGGATCCCTTGGGGCCTTGGAGGGAACTGAGGGGGGAGGTGTGGGCGCCCACATCATTTACTGCATCCGCTGCACCCGATGTTGAAGTCCCTTACCCAGTCTGTGCCCTTGCCACCCTCACTGCTTCCCCCAAGTTGTGTTCAATGTGGAAAAGTGCTGATTCATCAGCTGTCGGAGGGTAATATGTGGCAAGGAGCAGGCCTCCTTGCCCATGTTAGACATTATGCCATTAGACTACACGGAGCATGGTGTCAATGGCAGATACTCATGGGTACGATCCTTCCTGATTGTACACCATGGTATCACCATCTATGGTGATCTGTCCTTCTCTTGAGAAAGGACATAGTCAGGGATGGTGATGGTGCTGTCTGGGTCATTGACTGTAAGGTATGATTTGATGAATATTATGTTGGTGAAAGATAAAGTTCCACCGTTTGAACTGCACCAGCCATTAGGAATGTTATTTAGCTCCGTTGTATAGAATGCGAAATGCAGTGTGAAGTTGTGTATGTATTACGTCTCTCTATTTTCAAACAATAGAGATTTATTCAGTTTTTTCCACAGCAGTTCAACCCCTGACGGTAGAACGCTTTTCATTCAGATGCCTGTCAGGGAACTTGAGCTGAGCAACAGTTCAGGTATAATTAAATTCCATGCCAACACAATTTCATTGGCAGCTAGGCATACCAATCCCTGTCTTGCAGAGTTTAAGGAAAGAATTAAAAGACTTCTCTATCTTTCTTGCACTCTCTCCTCTTTTCATGGTCTCAGTCAGTCAATAATACAGACAAACCTCTCTTTTAATTATGTGGACAGGTTGAGGTATGGGCATCTATTGTCAGAAGAATAAAAGATAATGACTGTTCATAGAATCCCTACAGTGTGGAAGCAAGCCATTCTGCCCACTGAATTCACACCGACCTTCAGATGATCCCACCTAGACTATCTGACCCATCCCTGAAACCTTGTATTTCCCATGGCTAATCCACCTAGCCTGCATATCCCTGGACACTATCGGCAATTTATCATCGCCAATCTACCTAACCTGCATATCTTTGGACTATGGGAGGAAACCGGAGCACCTGGAAGAAACCCGTGCAGACACTGGGAGAATATGCAAACTCCACACAGACAGTCGGCCAAGGATGAAATCAAACCCTAGCCACTGAGCCACCGTACTGCAATATTGGTTCAAAACCGTTGAGTTCAGGGTTAACCCATTACAAGGGGCGTGTTGGATTTTGTATTACATATTTTAATATAAGGAGGGGGTAGAATGCTCTTCCAGCATTATCTTCATATTGTGTTTATGGGACTTTTAATGTCTACTGTCGATTACTGCATTTGTTTGCAAAACATAACTTCCAGTTCAAGAAAGAACAAATCTATACATCCACCAAGAAAACATGAGAGCAAGAGTGTCATGAGAATGCCATCACTGCCAGATTTTCTTCCAATTTGAGCACTCATCCAGACTTGAATCTGTATTGCCTGTCCCCTGTCGCTGCTTGGACTGTACCCCGGAAATGCTAACCTAATACTCTGGGAGGATCTTCAGCCCAGGGTGTACAGTAGTTCAAGGAAAAGGCTGATTGCCATCACCTTTGGAGAAATAGGCCTGGGCAATAATGTAACCTTGTCAATGTCATTAATCTCCTGCGAACAATTTTTTTTTTAAAAGCTGTCTGCCACAGCATGATCAAAAATAACCTGAAGCTGGCGCACTATTATGCTTGGTAATCTTTATCATATGTAATACATTCCTAGGTTCAATGACATTAACCATATCCTTCTCTGTTGATGTTGCTGTTTAGGTTTTCTCCCAATACAGTACAGCAAGTAACCAAGAGAGAAAGGAAAACTTTGTGCAGCTGAAAGAAAGTACCTCATCAGTGTGACCCCAGTCAGAATAGTGTGAGCATTAATTGAGATTTTGGAATTGATTATGCCATATATAAATTGTTGTAATTGAGGAGAAAGTGAGGTCTGCAGATGCTGGAGATCAAAGTTGAAACTTTATTGCTGGAACAGCACAGCAGGTCAGGCAGCATCCAGAGAACAGGAGATTCGACGTTTCGGGCATAGGCCCTTCTTCAGGAATGAGCAGAGAGTGTTCATCAGGAGAAGATAAAAGGTAGGGAGGAGGGACTTGGAGGAGGGGCGTTGGAAATGTGATAGGTGGAAAGAGGTCAAGGTGAGGGTGATAGGTCGGAGTAGGATGGAGGCGGAGAGGTCAAGAAGAAGACTGCAGGTCAGGAAGGCGGTGCCGGGCTGGAGGGATTCGGCTGAGACAAGGTGGGGGGAGGGGGGATGAAAAAACTGGTGAAGTCCAAGTTCATCCCCTGTGGTTGGAGGGTTCCCAGTCGATTGCCCTACTTGATTGCTTTAGGCTGGTACTTGCTGAGTTGTTAAAAACACAGTGCTCTGTTAATGTTGGATGCAGGAAGAAATAAATAAAATAAACATCTAACATTCATATATAAAGATCTTCCCAACTGTCAGTGGTTTCAAAATGCTTTATTGACAATTAAATAGTTTTGAAGTGAAGCCCCTGTAGTAATCCAGGAGACACGTGCGCTCGTTTTGTGCACGGCAAGATCCAACAAATAGCAGTGTGACAATTACAAGCTAATCTTCTTTTGTAATGTTGATTAAGCAGTAAATATTGGCAGGACACCAGGGAGAATACCCTTGGTTGTCATCAAAATAGTATTAGGGATATATTTTTCATCCACTTGGGGAAGGCAGATGGTTTAATTTCTTGTCCAAAAGATGGCACCTCCAACAGTGCAGCGTTCTGTTTGTGCTTCTTTACTGTACTCGAGCCCAGATTGGAACTTCAACCCACAGCCTTGCAGGTCAGAGGCAAAAGTGCTCCCAGCTGAACTATAGCTGACAGTAAATTGTTCCAATCTGCTCCTCCCCAGTCTCCTCTTCTCCGCCTTTCATTAGCCTCAGCGCATGACTCTGCCTGTGACTTATCCTATACACTCCAGCTTGCCCATCACATTTGTTTACTCAATATTGACCAGTAACGACTCCCAAAGCCTTAAGATTGAAATTCTCTTCCCTGTGTTTAAATCTCTTCCCACTCATTTCTCAAATGCAATTGATTACTTTCCTGTCTACTTTCCACTCTTCTGACTCTGGTCTCTTTTATAATTGTCCACCCACCCCTGTCAAAGTTATGTCCGTGTCCCTCCTTTATAATGCACCTGTTTGACCAGACCCTTGTTATCTCTCAAATAAAGCAAAATACTGTGGGTGTTGGCAATCTAATACAAAAATAGAAAATGCTCAGCAAGTCTGGCGCCATCTGTAGAGAGAGAGAAAAATATGTTTTAATTTCCTAACACCTTTTGTAAAGTTCCTTGGGATACTGTTCTACATTAAGGCATTTTGTTGTCATAATTGGAGGAGAAAAGTAAGTTATATTATGGAACCTGGGGATTGAAAGGACAAGCAAACGAGTGAGAACTTGCTTGTCATTTCCAGAACAAACCGTTGTGAAAGGTGTTGAGCAAGGGAAACAAACAGTTATCAGTGTCAGTTATACTTTTTTTTTGTCACTGAGTAAGGAAGGAATCATTAGAGACCACATCCCCTTACAGTTTTTATTTAATCATCCTTTAGCTGACTCCTGTCAGAGATAATGAATTTGGCCTGGGGCAGTGTTAGTTTTAATGCTGTTTGTGTGAATCATACTGAGGTTCAAGCTTTCAATTGCTCAATAGTTGTGGTTGAAGATTTTTGATAAACTTAGCATGTGAGCTAACTGCACTTCTCTTCAGTAGTGACAGGACATGGACTGTTTGGACCGAAAGGTCTGTTTCTGTGCTTTGTGACTCTATCATACAGCAGATTTTTCACTGAGGTTTGTGCAAGACTCTTGGTTTCTCTTCCACAGATAATAACCAAAACCTGGGATTACATAATGAATGGTAGAGGATTCTGAAAAGTGTAATCGAAACGAGGGGGCCAGACCTTCAGCTTCTAGATCAGGAGTACACAGCTGGAACAATTCTCAACGCCACATACTGGACCAAGTAAAGGTCCTCCAGAAAATTGGATTTTTGTTCTGGGATTGGGAGTATTGTTGTGTTCTAAGCAAATTGTATCCTATGACCTTGGAAACTGTGGAAGTGGGCGGTGCAAAAGCTGCCTCAGTGCTCCAGCTCTTGAATAAAGAAAAAAAACAGAAAACAGCCCTCGCGCCCCACCACACATACCCCATGCTCCATCCATTTATTCCCCATTGTTTCTCAACTCTCCATGTCAATGTATGCCCCTTACTAGCTCCAGAGCTTCCTATATACCTTCCATGCTAAAGAACTTAAGCCCTACAATCCTTTACTGTAAGCCCTCTGCCAAATTAGTATCAACTCATGCCCAACTATACCTATTAGTCACTATGCTTTTCATTTATCTTCCACGTCAACCCACCCAATACGCACCATGGACAGACCGATGCGCGCTAAGATTAAGTAAAGTTTTTAAGCATTTTTTTGATGAATTGAGTAGGTCTTTCTTTTAAAAAAAAATACTAATTTATAAAATAAATTGCAGTATCTAACTTTCTTCAAATATTTTAAACCCTGATAAGAACAAACATTTTGTATTAATAGTCCCAATTCAATTATCCTCTGGGCACTTGGAGCTGCCAATCAAAATGAATTGACAGGCACTCACTGATAATCATTAGTTCTGAAAGCTTGGACTGAAGACATATGAATGGCTCACTGAAAGTTCCAGAAGCTGTAATCTAGGTGAATACTTCAAGCTTTGTTCATATTTCAAGCCAAAGTTTGACTTATTGGGCAACTTCATGTGTCTGCAGGCATGTGCATCACTTGGGGGTTAGGGCCTTTTCATTTTACTAGCGTCATAACTGGGAAGGTCTGTGACCTGGCAATTCTGCTGATCTCAATAAAATGTCTTTCACTAGAATACATATTTGCACAGTTGTCTGCAACAGTAACTTCGTAATGATAGATTGATATGATTGGCATACATCAACATAGAGTGGAACAGTAAGCATTGGTTTAACACAATAGACAAATATTTGAAGAAATAATTAAAGCGTGAGATTGAAATGACTTCATAACTTTAATGACCTTGACAATTCCAATGAGTTTATGCACATTCATGTCTACTTTTAACAATCCCAAACAGTACCTGACCCCTCCCAAAGATGTTCCAGAAACTTGGGCGACACGATGGCTCAGTGGTTAGCACTGCTGCCTTACAGCACCAGAGACCCAAGTTTGATTCCAGCCTCAGGCGACTGTCTGTGTGGAGTTTGCACATTCTCCCCGTGTCTGCGTGGGTTTCCTCCGGGTGCTCCAGTTTCCTCCCACAATCCAAAAATGTGCAGGTCTGGTGAATTGGGCAATTTAGCATGGCCATAGTGTTCAGGGACATGTAGATTAGGTGCTTGGTCAGAGGTAAATGTAGAGTAATGGGGAGTGGTTTTGTGTGGAATACCCTTCAAAGGGTCGATGTGGACTTGTTGGGCCGAAGGGCCTGTTTCCACACTGAAGGGAATCTAAATCCCTTAAAATAAAAAAAAATCCAAAAAGGTACCTACCTTTTCATAAGAGTAGGAGAAAGTGAAGACTGCAGATGATGGAGATCAGATTGAAAAGTGTGGCGCTAGAAAAGCACAGCAGGTCAGGCAGCATCCGAGGAGCAAGCGAATCGGCATTTCGGGCATAAGCCCATCAGGAATGCTCCTAAGATGCTGTTTTTCCAAAAGAGTACCCTATATTTCCAATTGATTTAGATCCGCTACCAGGTCTAAATTACAGATATCTTGAACATCCTGCTAACAAGTTAGGTATGACTGAAGGCAGCCACAATTTAATATGTGCAGCTGCTCTTGCAAATGTGCACATTTCAACCTGTTACTCTTTTCTCCCCCTCCACCTCACCCCACCCCACCCTATCCCACATGAATGGCCTGGGTTAAATTTAGAGTTGGAGCATGGATTCGTGCCTCTAGTGCCATTTTTATGAAAATAGAAAAGCTTTCCATCAATTTCAGGCCTGTATCTAGAGACCCCTGAGGTTGCTGGACAGGATGGTCAAGAAGGAATACTTTTTCTTAGTTGGTAGAGTAGTGAGGTTATGACAGAGCTGTAAAAAGTATTAGTTGGTCCTGTTCTCTACCCAATTTCATAGACCTGATGCTCATCACAAACCTTTACTCACTGTTTAGGGTCATGGTTGGATATTAGTGCCCATGGAATAATATCTCAACTAAGAGTCAGCCACCACAGAAATATGTTGAATAACTGGTTAGAAAATTGCATACAGTTCTAGGGCCTTGCCTTACAGCTTAGATGTAATTTCACTGGAGAGGGTACAGAAAATTGCCAAGAATGGAGCATATCTGTCTCCCTCAAAGGGACTGAGTGAGTCCCCTTCTCACTGCCTCAACACCGTGACCTCCTCAGCCCTCCAGCACAGGACCCTCTACCTATCTTCAGATATCCCCGCTTCATCACCCTGTCCCCCTTTATCTGCAGCTCCACCAAACCCACCCCCAGTCCTAAAGAAAGGTTACACCTGCAACGATGACTTCTCTACTTCCTGATGCTGCCTGACTTGCTGTGTTCTTCTAGCCTCCTGCCTGTCTATTAAGAATGGAGAATAGTCACTGTAATCATGGATTAGTTAGGCTGGATGTGTTTTCTTTGGAACAGAGATGCAAGATATCAAAAGGGATATTGAATGTATAACATATTGAGGGGCTTGGATAGTTTAGATAGGAAGAATCTAATTCTGTTAACTGAGAAGTCAGTAACCATGGCTATAGATTCAAAATTATTGTTGGAAGGATTAAAGGAGAGTAGAGTAAACTTATTCATCCAGAGGGCATTGTGGGTTTGGAACCCTTTGCCTGAATGAGTGATGGAGGCAAAAAGTTTTATTTGAGAAAGACTTGGATGTCTAATTGAGCTACTGTAATCGAGAGGACTGCCAGCCAATAGATCAGGTCACCAGGTAGAGATCAGGACAGGGACCCAGGCACATTATATAGTGCTGAAGCTCTAACCCAGCTAAACTGATACAGACTGAGGCTCCAACCTGGGATCTTTCTGGCCTGTGTGGCTGAGTTGCATGATGAATGCTACATTTCCAAGCTAAGCCACTACTCATCAAGATTTTGGGGTTTGTTAGGAAGTATTTAGAAATTTCCTGACCTAAATACCAAGTAGATTTTGAAATGACTATTCAAGGTTAGAAAGTGTTGTAAGTTCCTGTAGCTGTACCAAAAATTTCAGCTTGTGGTGGTGAAGTGTCAGGTGATCAAATGCTTCCATGTTTCGATCAGATGTGGAAGTTACAGGGCTCAAGTTAGTGGGCGGCACGGTGGCACAGTGGTTAGCACTGCTGCCTCACAGCGCCTGAGACCCAGGTTCAAATCCCTCCTCAGGCGACTGACTGTGTGGAGTTTGCACATTCTCCCCGTGTCTGTGTGGGTTTCCTCCCACAATCCAAAAGATGTGCAGGTCAGGTGAATTGACCATGTTAAATTGCCCGTAGTGTTAGTAATGGGTAAATGTAGGGGTATGGGTGGGTTGCGCTTCGGCGGGTCGGTGTGGACTTGTTGGGCCGAAGGGCCTGTTTCCACACTGTAATGTAATCTAATCAATCGTTATCCTAAGATCTTTCTTCAAAATACCACAAAATGATTCTTTTGTTTTATTTGTTCCTTCATCCAATGAGTAACTGAGGAATATAAATCAGAATGGTAAAACCTAATAGGACCATAGGTCATTAAATGCTGTCACATCATAGAAATCATAAAATCCTGACTGTGGAAGCAGGTCATTCAGCCCATCAAGTCCACACTGACCCTCAGAGTATCCCACCCCATCTCTGTAACCCAGCATTTTTCATGGCTAATCCACCTAGCCTGTACATCACTAGACACTATGGGCAATTTAGTATGACCAATCCAACTAACCTGCTCATCTTTGGAGGAACTGGAGCACCTAGATGAAACCCACGCAGACATGGGGAAAATTGCAAACTCCACACAGTCACCTGAGGCTGGAATCGAGCCGGAGTCCTGGCGCTGTGAGGCAGCAGTGCTAACCACAGAGTCACCGTGTCACCCAAAGACCCCATTAAATTCCAGTTTAAATATGTGATAACTTTTCTCACAACATGACATCAATTAAATTTTTGGTTTGCATTGTATCTGTGAGAGAAACTGAAACTTCACATTAGAAGTGATGATTAGTTGGAATTGTTTTTAAATTCCAACTATTATGTCAGAAAACCAACAGGAACTGGTTTTAAGTAAACTGCTCCTTACCAGTGAGCTCCGCATTCAAAATGAAATGGTACCCCATCTACGGGAGCATTGAAAGGTTAGGGCATAGGAGATGACCATTCAGCCATTGTGTCTGTGCTGGATGAAGAATCAACTCTCACATTTCTGTGTCTCTGTAGCTTGCAACACTTGTTCAGTATATTTTAAATGGAATGAGGGATCTACACCTTTACAAGCAGTGAATTCAGTGTCCTCACCACCCCCTGAATGAAAAGATGTGTCTCAAGTTGGTCAGGAAATCAATGGCAATAGATGAGCAAAGCTGGAAAGATAACTCTAAACAATTTGACAGGAGTGAATAGTAAGTAAAGTACCTGTTGCCACTGTCTAGCATGGTAAGGAACCCGGTGATTGTCTGTCCATTGGTAGGATTCTGTGGCACGGAAAGAAATAAATGCTTGGAATGGATGCAGACCCAGAAGCCTTCACTGTTGGTCTGAACTGCAAATGGTGGGCACATGTGAAGTAGTGGTATCATTTAGATTTTGAGGAGAGTTTTAGTATGGGTTTAGGAAAATTCAAGACTGCGATGGCTAGAAGAGCTTGCAGTCATTGGTAAAATGAAGAAGAGGAGAGACAAGGGCAATCTTTACCCCGTTCTCATCGGGTTGGAAGGCTGCAGTTAGTACAGTTTAATCCGTCAGGGAGCATGTACAGGTCAGTGAGGACTGGAATGTGCACAGGAACGGGGTGTTCTATAGGATTGGATGTCAAGACCAGAGAGCAGAAATGTGGATAAAATCAGAGTTATTGTAGGATAATACTTTGGTGCATTGCCATGCCCAATTAAAACAATGTGAGGAGATGTTTGTTTTTGTATTGGTTGAATTAAGCAAGTCTGATTGTGTTCTATATATTTACCAGCTGTCTGCGAAAGAAAGCAGTTTAACCATTTATTCCTAGCTGTGTATTTTTGGCCACGTTTTTGCTCCGTCCACCTTTGCAAAGTTTGGATAAGCATGGTTGTAAAGCACAATATTTGAGTTCTATGTCAAGAGGAGGATGTGTTGGATTTATGCCCTGTGTTACATTATTGTGAAAGTAAATATTGGGCAGTGAGTGTGAACTCCTGAGCATAAATCAGAGAATATCCACACACACGAGCACTCAATGCTATAGAGTTTGAAAGCCATTCTAAACTTCTAATTTTCTCCAGTCTCACTTGGAGCTTTCAATCCACAACCCACCATATACTAGCTTGATCAAGTTGATACAAGGGACAGGCTTTATTTTGGGGAGTGAAAGACAGCAATCAATGGAGCAGTAACAAAGGAGGAAATGTTTGTTTATATAATTTTTTTCTGATATTAGCCTTTGGAAAGATGCCAAAGTTTCTATGGCTAAGAAAATGTTTGGGTCTGTACATGTACTTACATGTGAGATGGTTTCAATATGGCATTGATTGTATTTTGGCATCCTATCTAACTCTGTCACCGTTGTTCATACTGGGAGATGAACACTGAACAGCAGTAGATGTGTTACAATAATGTAACATAGGGCATAAATCAACAGTGGATCACAGATAAGCCCAAACGTTTTAACTACGGCCTAACAGCATCTTCAGTTTCAGGAGGCCACGACTCTTTCTTCTTCCCAGTCTCTGTTTTGCAATGTACTCACAAAGCAGTGGAAGCTTCTGAAAATTGCGTTCCTACTACACATTACATAAGTTCAGGTTTTCCTTTTGTTTTTGTCTCCATTTGCGGTTTACTAATCTCTACGGGGCTGGTGACCTTTGTTTTGCAGTCGACCTGTTAAATGTTGGAGAAGATTTCCAATTTGCAAAGCTGGCAATTTCCTGCTACTGGCAATGCCCGCTCCCAACCTTTTGAAACATCTTCAATCTTGCTTGGAACTTCCAAGTGAACCTAAAAACATCATTTTAGTCGGTCTTTACATTTTCTAATTATGCAAAAATTTCAAAACTTTTCTCCCTCTTTTGTTTTGAGGAATATCTTTTGTCTTGAATCGTGAATGCCCAACTGCTGACCATAAAAATCTCTAGTATTTTGCAGGATAATATTAGATTATTGTTGTGAATTTTGCAGGTTGAGCAAGGAGCCTCATACATTCAGAAACTATGGTTTGCCACACCTTTTTGGGTTTGTGTGCTGCAGCCATTTTGTTGTCCCTTGGATTGTATGAAATTAAAGTTTTAGCCACTATTAAGAGATCAATTAAGTTAGCCTTATGTAGTGATTTGAATCAGGTTGAGCTCATTGACTGAGGTCATTGGCCGGTGTTAAAACTCAATCAATCAGGAAAGCCCTGGCTAACCAATATAACTGAGGGGTGATAAAATAAGCACTACCGCACTTAGGTGGTAGTGTGGGGGTTAAAATATAAAAGAGAAAAGAAAATTAAAAATAAATAAATAAATAAATATAACTGAGGGGTTAGAGCTCCTCAGTTCAAACAATTGACTCCGAGCTGCTTGGCTGCAGCCAGTGTGTTGTACACAAGTAAAGGGTGACTTGGTGATATGATACCATCCTCAGTCCAGTTATTTCAGTGGCAACGAGAGAAAGCAGGATGTGCCTGAAGAACATTGGCTTGCTCCTGTCACCTTGGAGTTGGGATAAACATTTCTGGCATTATTCCTTTATTTGGGAAGCTTGACTCATTTGACCCTGTTGTCGAAGACTGGGCCCAGTATGTGGAAAGAGTGCGATATTCTTTCTGGACAAATTACATTGGGGCAGATGAAAAGCAACAAGTAATCCTTCTGACTGCTTGTACACCTGCAGCACACTCTGTTATAAGGGGCTTAACTTTCTCCAGAGGTACCAGATACTGAAACCTTCCAAGATTTGACAGAGTTGGTTATGGATTATTAACACCCCAAAGCACCTCTAATTCTGAGACACTATTGGTTTTATTTGGCTGATAGAGAACCAGGGGAATCTGTATCAGGATTTTTGATGAGGTTGAGATGACCGGCAGAGGCATGTGATTTTGGGTTAACGCCGAATGAGATGCTGAGAAACCGTTTGGTATTTGGGATTAATGGCACACCAATCAGCAAAGGCCTGGCTGATCGATACAACCATGAGGCTAGAGCTTCTCAGTTCAGGCAACTGACTCTGAGCTGGCTGGCCACAGCCAGTGTGCTGTGCACAAGTAAATGAAAGGTGACTTGGTGACAGGATACTGGTCTCTGTGCAGTTATTTCACCTTGAGTAACTGGATGTTGGATTGCCAGAATTCAGTTTGATGTCTGGTGAAATGCACATTGCGACCCCTGTAAGCTTTTTGTCAGAAGTGAATTCAGCTGGGAAAGGGTGGTATTGATACCTTTATGACAGAGGAGAAAGTGAAGACTGCAAATGCTGGAGATCAGAGCTGAAAATGTGTTGCTGGAAAAGCGCAGCAGGTCAGGCAGCATCCAAGGAACAGGAGAATCGACGTTTCGGGCATGAAGAAGGGCTTATGCCCGAAACATCGATTCTCCTGTTCCTTGGATGCTGCCTGACCTGCTGCGCTTTTCCAGCAACACATTTTCAACCTTTATGACAGAGGTTGGGTTTGGGAAAGAAGTGAATGGAATGTATGTAGACAGTG
This sequence comes from Chiloscyllium plagiosum, assembly GCF_004010195.1. NCBI lineage: Eukaryota > Metazoa > Chordata > Chondrichthyes > Orectolobiformes > Hemiscylliidae > Chiloscyllium > Chiloscyllium plagiosum. The sequence goes on from NC_057727.1 coordinate 65,547,562, forward strand.
TAGAGAGGGAGTAAAAGCACAGCCAACAAAGGGATTCCTGATCATAAGCTATGATATGGAAGTGCCAGTGTTGGACTGGGGTGGACAAAGTTGAAAATCGCATAACACCAGGTTACAGTCCAATAGTTTTATTTGGAAGTATAAGCTTTCAGAGCGCTGTTCCTTCGTCGGGTAGCTGGATCATACGCTGAGCAGGAGATAAGTGTGGAGGGCTGCTAATGAGAAATATAAATTCTTGAAAACTTCCACTCATTACCCAGTCCCACACCCCAAGTCCTATTTTGTATGTGTTGTACCCACCCAGCACAGTCAACCCATTTTTAACCATTCACTCATCTCATTAGCACTCTCATTATTCTCCTCTCCACTTATCATTAGCAATCCATTTGTTTGAATTATAGAATCCCTACAGTGTGGAAACAGGCCCTTCGGCCCAACAAGTGCCTTTCTCAGTGTCTCCACGTGTTCACTTCATTTCTTCACTGATACCACCCTTTCCCAGCTTCTTTCAGTTCTCACAAATGGTCATTGCACTCGAAACATTAACTCTCTTTTTCTCCAAATGCTGCCAGAACTGTTGATTTTCTCCAGCATTTCCTGTTTTTGTTTCAGATTTCCAGGATTTGCAGTTTTGTTATTTTATTTTACTCGTATAGGCTACTATTATTTTATATCATGTGTTGGTATTTCAGAACACTTAGCATGAGTTAGGGCATATAGTATGAGCAGTCTTAACCCTAACAAAGAACACAAGGCAAAGGATCTAAGCTAGTGTGACTGAAGATTTAAGAAACAAATGTGCAATTTCTATAGCAATCATAAAGCAGAGAGATCATTGAAGAGAGAAGACATGTACAAACCTAACTAAAGAGGCAAAATCTAGGCTGAGTTATCAGGCAATTTAAACTGAACCCAGCACCAAACTTACCATAAAACACCAAACCATTTCCAGCAAAGAAGAAGGTCGTTTGGTCTTGTCTGCGAAACCGTACTGGAAAGTTCTATAGTGTGTAGTCATAATACTAAAAGTGAGCACTTACCCATTGTTAATTCTTCTTTCCTTACAGATTCTCTATGATAGTCCAAAGGCAAGACGTGAAATCGATATGCATTGGAGGGCCTCCAGCACCCTCCACATTGTCCAAATCCTTAATGTCTATGAAAACATGCACCATGGAAAGCGCTGCCTCCTGATAGTGATGGAATGGTGAGTAAGAATCTAAGGGGAGAGACAAAGGGGTCTGTGAGAACAATGAGATAGCAATGTTGAAAAGAGTAGGGGAGAAAATACGATAAGGAATTTATTATACAGGGAGATTGGGGGTGAGGGGGAATTGCTGGGGTGATATTGGCAGCTTGGAGTTGTTTCTGTGCCTATGTCCTATGACTGCTTCAAATCTTGGTCAATTTTTTTTTAAGCTTTTATATTGTATCCCTTAGCAACATCTTCCAGAAGCACAGCATCAGTTTGCATGTACTTTGATAGGCCTTAGCCAATTCAATTCTATATCTAAGACCTGTTCCAGATAGCATTTCCCCATTTTAATGTTGCCAAATTACAAGCAACATTATTTTCAGAAAGGAAAGATTCTGTCTGATTACGGTTAATATACAAGTCAGAGCTCTTAAATTATAATCGGATTGTTTCAGCTGTGGTCAGACCTCACTTTGAATACTACATCCAGCTCTTGATACAAAAACAAGAAAAAGCATTTGACTGTTGGATTTCTTCCAGTTTTCATTGGTTTTGTGGATTAAAGATCCAAATCTGCAACTAGCATTTAGCACTTGTGCCTCTATTGAGGGGATAGGAATGTCATGGACCCCCCCATCCCAAACCCATCATGGAGTCAGGCTACTTTCAGGGGTCTTTTTTGTTCAATGCACCTTAGGTGTCTTGATGAGGGAACATTTTGAAAGGTGATCTCAAAAGATTCTACCTATGTCACCTCCATGTCCAGCTATGCCCACCCAACCATAGCCCAATGGCTCCTCCTTCATGCCAAGCTATGTCCCTCCAGGCACCTGCCATGATCTCTCATAAGCTGTATGCTACGCTATGTCACTTCCATGACCATTCACCCACTATGCAATGTAGACCCAATGAAACTTGTAGTAAAAATAGGTTGAGTGAAATAATTTTAAAGAAATCTGTTGTTCTTTCATAGCTTTCCTTAAAGAAAACTGTTTCACAGACCGTGTTTATAGGGCTACACCCATCCAGACCCTTTTAAAGTTTCAATTAAAGAAATTGAAAGCACTAAAAAACTTCTTCTTTATCTTGCGTAAATAGACATTGTGCAATTGACAGTGTATTTCTGAGCAAGAAATGGGTCATTTCTGAGCAGCAGCTAGTGTCTAGTGGATACTGCAGGGATCGGTGTTTGAACTCTCGCTTATATTAATGATTAGGATGTGGGAACTAAAAGTAATATCTCCAGGTTTGCAGATGAAGCAAAGCTGGATGGGAGGGTGCACAACGAGGAGGATGCAGAGGTGCTTCGGTGTGATCTTGGACAAGCTGTGTGAGTGGCAAATCCACTGCAGATTCAGTTTCATGTCGGTAACTGAGAGATTATCCGTTTTGGTAGCAAAAACAGGAAGACAGATTATTATCAGAATGGTGATAGACTGGGAAAGGGGAAAGTGCAACAAAACCTGGATGTCCTTGTACACCAATTGCTGAAAGTAGACATGGAGGTGCAGCTGGCCGTGAAGAAGGTAAATGGTATGTTGGCCTTCATAGCTAGAACATTGGAGTGCAGGAGCAGGCTGAGTGGCCTACTCCTGCTCCTATTTTCTTTCTTTCTATGTTAAGAGCCATCAGACAAGCAATGATTTCTCTGTGGTATAGCTGTCTCCGTAGAGTACTGGGTGTCTGGACACCCAATTAGCATTCTTGGTGAAGAATGTAAGAGGGAGGAGGGGGAGAAAGCTAAGTGCTGTTCCGGTTCTTCGTGTACTCATGTTATGAGTTACGTTGTGCACTCTACTGCAAGCTTTTTCCTGAAGGATCCAAAAACCCAGTTATCTACTGTTTTACAGAGACCTTCGTGCATATCACCATTCCTCACCAACCTTTTTAAAGTTTCCTGTCGGTAGTTTCACCAGGTTCTCTAGAGAATTTTCCAAGTTGTATGTTATTGAGCATCGCTGAAATACAAGCTGGGTGAACTGTCATAAATATACGCTCATTTGTCAGTACTGTTTTGGCAGCAGAAGCTGGAGTGAATTTCCACAATATCTTTTCCCAGTCAATCGCCATGACTGGGTGGAAACCATGGAGAGCATATATTTACCCTAGAGGGGATGAAGAGTAGGTTTATCAGAATTATATTGGAACTGTTGGCTAGAACTGTGGTGTTAACTTGCAAGGAGTGATCACACATACCAGTGTGTGGTATTCCTTGGAGTTTAGAAGGGCTAAGATTTCAAGTCATTAAAGACAACAGATATGGTGAGGACAGAAACTACTTTCCATGGTTGGGGAGTATTGGACCAGGGACATAGTCAAAAATTAGAGTCAGACCTTTCCTGAGTGAAATTAGGAAACATTTCTACACATGCAAAGGGTGATGAAACTTTGGGATTCTCTTCTGTAAATTCAGATTGATGCTAGATCAGTTCTAACTTTTAAATCTGAGATTTATAGTATTACAATCCCTTTGGTAACTTGTTTTAGGAAGGAATTCAGTTGATAGCTGAAAGAATTACACATGTAGATTTCATCTTTCTATTGCAAAAGACAAAAAAAAACTAAGATTTCATGGTGATGTTTTCTTTTCTGGTCTCATTTAATTTGTTTTTTCCCAAGTGCAAATTTCTACACTCAAGTCTGTGTGGAAAACCATATGTCCTTTTTGACTGCCACTCAATCTGTCCCAGGCCCATGTATGTCCATATATTGACATTCACAATGTCTGTTACCTAATATTTACAATGGCTTTCTCTGCATCCTTTCCCTGTGATAAGGGCTTGTATCTAGATAAAAGTGCTAATTAGCTATCCTTGAGAGTCCAAAGTCTTTCATCCTGAAACTAAATGGTCAGTTTAAAACACAACTGTTTACAAACTGATATTCTCAATCATTTCTTTCCGTGACTTTGGACATTCACTGCCTCCACTGTTATTGTACAGGCTGCTGCTGCTATCTTCAACCATAAATCGTTTGTATTTACTTCCCAGTAAACAATTTAAGCCTGCCTTTGATGTCTAATAATCAAACCTCACTGGCTTACTCACAGACAGTCTCCAAAACCAGTCATAGAATCCCTTCATTTTGCCTTAAATTTAAGCACACAGTCCCAAAACACAGTGAACTAAAAAAAACCCATCTGGTTCACTAATGCCCTTTATGGAAGGAAACTGCCAATCTTACCTCGTCTAGCCTACATGTGACTCCAGAACCACAGCAATATTGTTGATTCATAACTGCCCTCCGGACAATTGGGGATAGGCCATAGGTGCTGGCCTAGCCAACGACACTCCCATCCTGGGAATAAGTAATAATAAAAAAAAATCCAATAACATAAATTTGCTGAGCAAAGGTTTTAGGAGATAAAGGGTAAAGATGGCTCTGTGGATTTGCGTCATAGATTAGCTATGAGCTAATTGAATGAAAAGATGTGTCTCTGTTCCTGTGGGGAAACTAGCTAAATGATGTGGGTCACATTCTTGAGGATTTCTGTGCTGACCCATGATGTTCAAGAGAATACCTATAAAAATGGTATTAGTGGCTGTTCAAGAGAATACCTATAAAAATGTAACCCCTGTTGACTGAGGTTGGATGTGGTCTGTTAGTGCAGCAGACCTCTAACACCTCAGTCAAATGCCACTCCTCTTCATGTGGTAATCTCATTATTCAACTATGGTAGGTATCATCAGCTGTCCAGTGGCAGAGGTGAGAAGGGTAACTGAACAGGGACCAGATGTATGGACCCTTCAGGTATTTCCTATATCTAGTGGCTTCTTGAAGGAGATAGAGTCATAGAGATGCACAGCATGGAAACAGACCTTTCGGTCCATGCCAACCAGATATCCCAACCCAATCCAGTCCCACCTACCAGCACCCGGCCCATATCCCTCCAAACCCTTCCTATTCATATACCCATCCAAATATCCCCTAAATGTACCAGCCTCCACCACTTCCTTTGGCAGCTCATTCCATACCATTACCACCCTCTGTGTGAAAAAGTTGCCCCTTAGGTTTCTTTTATATCTTTCCCCTCTCACCCTAAACCTCTAGCTTTGGACTCCCCGACCCCAGGGGAAAGACTTTGCCTATTTACCCTATCCATGCCCCTCATAATGTTGTAAACCTCTATAAAGTCACCCCTCTGTGGTTAAGGACTTTAAATGAATGGGGCAGGATGGTTTCTGTTATTCTCTATCTCTGTTCTTACATTCCATTTTAAGGTATAGAAACCATAAAATCATTTTGTAAGTATAATATACGGAGCTCAAATTCTCTGGATAATTGCCAAACCCTGTTACTAACTCTACTGTTTCTCTCTTGCCCTCTGACTCCTGTCACTCCCTAACAGTATGGAAGGAGGTGAATTGTTCAGCAGGATCCATGATCGAGGTGATCAAGCATTTACTGAGAGGGGTAAGTCATGGGGCACAACATTCAAAATAGTTTTGCTGTTGTCCTCAACACAATCTGTGACCTTTCCTCTTTGCCAGGCAATTAACAGGCAAACTAACTGTGGTTATAAATATCGCACATCGGTGTCGATCAAGCCCAAGGGCACCGTTCTAGTTACCTCATAGTAGGAGGAATGTTACAGCCCTTTGTCAGATGCAGAGATGAATAACCAATTCCAGATCAGGATTTTATATTATCAGGAAAGGTTGAGGCAGTCTTGATTGTTTTAAACCAATGATGATCTTGGTTTCCAAGCGATTGAAAGGAAAGATGCAAAACAGGGACAAATTGTTCACTGCACTGGGTGCATCTGCATCAAGTACCCTGGGATGGATTTTAACAATTCAGAAATTAGATGGAAGGAGTAGCACCAGATTGAACCCTTTTTTATGAAGGTAAAGAAAGATACCGAGTTAGCTGACCTCCATGAAAAAGAGGTAGCAATAGGGAGACACAACAACGAGTGTTGCACCTCTAAATTTTGGTGAAAGGATTCAGCATTCCCTCTAGGTATACTCTGCCCAAACAGGGGTTAAGGTTAAATGTGCTTTATTCTACAGTTGCTGTTGATTGTATTTGGCTTGGAAGTTCTTAGTGTCCTCACGTACATTAAATGGAAAAAAAAACTGTCCCTCAATTGGTGTGTCATAAAACCAAGTAAATCTCTGAAATCTGATTACAAGTGGGACTCTAGAATCTGATGTAAGGATCCTACAAATAATTTAATGTGTTGTTTATCACTGTGGTTAAAGAATAATTTACTTGAAACCTGCAATATTTGAATAAGAATGGTCACCTGTCAAATGAACCCTATATTTCTTCCTTTGACAGAGGCCTCTGAAATAATGAGAGATATTGGGAGTGCTATTCAGTACCTCCATGCAATGAACATTGCTCACAGGGATGTTAAGGTAAGACCTGTGAATTCTCTGTCTTGAGTGGCTGCTTTGGTGAACATATTGCTGGGCTATCACAAAAGGCATTTACCATCGACTGATTTAAGCATTTAGTCATCGATATTTAATTCAAAATAAAGTAGATATTGAGAGGAAAATATAGGCCTGGGCTGAGAGATACTATCAGGAAATATGAGGAGCTGGATGAGAGTGGAGGAAAACATAAATATACATAAATGATCTGAAAGAGGGCACTGGTGGTCTGATCAGTAATTTTACAGATGACATGAAGATTGGTGGAGTAGCAGAAAGCATAGAGGACTGTCAAAGAATATAGGAGAATATAGATAGACTGAAGAGTTGGGTGGAAAAGTGGCAGTGGGAGTTCAATCCAGGCAAATGTGAGGTGATGCATGTTGGAAGGTCTAATTCTAGAACAAACTACACTGTAAATGGATGAGCTTTGGGACAAATTGATGAGCAGCGTGATCTGGGAGTTCAAGTCCATTGTACCTTGAAGGTGGCTGCACAGCTGGATAGAGTGGTCAAGAAGGCATTTAGTATGCTTGCCTTCATTGGATGGGGTAATGAGTATAAGAGCTGGCAGGTCATGTTAAAATTGTACAAGACATTGGTTTGGCCGCATTTAGAAGGCTGTGTCTAGTTCTGGTTACCACATTACCAAAAGGATGTGGACACTTTGGAGAGGGTGCAGAGAAGATTTATGAGGATGTTGCCTGGTATGGAAGGTGCTAGCATGAAGAGGGGTTGAGTAGGTTAGGTTTGTTTTAATTAGAAAAAAGGAGATTGAGAGGGGACCTGACTTGAGGTCTACAAAATCATGAAGGGTATAGACAGGGTAGATTAAAGACAAATTTTTCCCAGGGTGAGGGATTCAATAACGAGAGGTCATGCGCTCAAGGTGAGAGGAGAAAAGTTTAAGGGGGATACACGTGGAAAGTACTTTACACAGAGGGTGGTGGGTGCCTGGAATATGTTGCCAGTAGTAGAGGCATCTGGATGGATGCATGAGTAGGTGGGGAGCAGAGGGATACGGATCCTTAGGAATTGGGCAATAGGTTTAGACAGTGGATTTGGATTGGCACAGGCTGGGAGGGCCGAAGGGCCTATTTCTGGGCTTTAAATTTTCCCTTCTTTGTTCTAAAACACTTGAGTAAAGGAGGTGGACTGGAGTGCAAAGGTGGGAAAGTGGCAAATTAGGAAGAAAATGATATATTGCATTAACCTATTGCTTTTCATTACTGCAAGAAGTTTAAAAATGTTTTGCAGCCATTGAAATACCTATTTGAAATGGAGCTACTGTAGTGTAAAAAAACGTGGCAACCAGTTTCCGCACGGCCAGATCTCAATGAAATGATGACCACATAGTCTGTTTTAGCGATGCTGCTTGAACAATGAATATTGTGCAGGACAGCATGGACAACACTCCTGACCTGATGCCAGGATCTTCTATGTCCACATAAGGATGAGGGCAGGTGAGGTGTTGGTTTAACCTCTCATCCAAAAGCTGGAAGCTCTGGCATTGCAGCACATCCTCAGCACTGCACTGGAGGGTTGGCCTGGATTTTGCGCTAAAGTCTGTACAGTAGACTGTACAACCTGATCTGTACAGTAGAATTTGAGCCCACAATCAGTGGGAGGTAACCAAAAGGATATGTCATATTGCAAAGGACAGTTAAGAATAAGCTTTCGCAGTATGACAATGTTTGAGATGTAAAATCGGGCCATTTAGCCCTTTAAGTCTATTATGCTGCCAGTTCCAATTTTGAATATCAAATCTCTTTTCATGACCCTTTAAGTACTTGAAGTGTTGAATTCACAAACCTGTTGTGGGTGATGTTGGTTGAGGCAGTGTTGGGGTATTCAGTTAGCTCATGGACTTGGCTCTAATCATTGCTTAAAGATGCTTGTATTCTGATCAGAAGTTAAATGTTTTAAAAAGTCTTTCTAGCTTCTCAATGCTCTGAATATTATGGTGTCTGTATTTAAATTCACTTACTCCAAATCCCATGTAACCATAGGCACATGCTCATTGGCCTAGGTTGGTTCTTGATCCAGCAACACTTCAAATGTAAAACTAAGATCTTTGATTCAAAACCCCCTCCTTAGCCTCACCTGTCTCTATCTGTGTAACTTCCTTTCAATCTCGACAACTTTCTGCGAAGCCTTCCAACTCTTGCTACCTGCACATTCCCACTTTTGTTTAACCTACCATTGGCAGTGGATTCTCCAGCTTCCAAATTCTAAGCTCTGAATTTCCCTTCCTTAACCTGTTGTACCTTCTGTTTCTTTTAAGATGGAACATAGAAGTGGGATGAGACCATTTTGGGCCTTTAAACCCAGTCCATCATTCAGTAAGACCATGGTTGATCTGGATGTGGCCTCAGTTCTATTTTCAAGTCAGCTCCCCCAAAATCCCTGAGCACCTTGTTGATCGAAAATTAGTTCACCACAGCCTTGAATAAATTTAAAGACCCTACTACTTTCCGACCGTAGGAATTTCATATTCCCAACAAACCTCAAAACAATTTCTTATCTCTGTCTTAAAACAGAGACTTTGTTATCCTTAAACCATTTACCTTAATTTTAGTCTTTGCATAAGAGGAAATATTCTCCTGGTATCCACCCTCCAATAGATCTTTGTTTCAGGAAGATCACCTTTCATTCTTCTAAAGCTGAAAGGTTTAACAGCTTTGACTTCTACCCATTCTCCATAAGTTAAGTCCTTCATCCCAGGAATGAATTGAGTGAACCTTCTTTGAATCACTTCTGAAGCGATTTTTCAAATTTTCCCAAGTGAGGAGACCTAAACTCTATACGTGGTTCTTACCAATGCTCATAAAAGCTGCAATCTAACTTCTTTACTTTTCATATTCAATTCTCCTTACAATAACAAACGTTCCATATTAGGCAGTTTTGAGAAGATTTGTAGCTCAGGTTGAGGTTCTGGATGTAAGTTTACTTGCTGAGCTGGAAGGTTTGTTTTCAGAAGTTTCGTCACCATACCATGTAAAATCAGTGAGCCTCCTGTGAAGCACTGGTATTAATGATCCACTTTCTATTTATGTGTTTACGTTTCCTTGGGTTGGTGATGTCATTTCCTGTTTTTTCTCTCCCAGGGTGGTAAATGGGGTCAAGGTCGATGTGTTTGTTGATAGAGTTCCGGTTGGAATGCCATGCTTCTAGGAATTCTCGTGCATGTCTTTGTTTGGCTTGTCCCTAGGATGGATGTGTTGTTCAAGTCGAAGTGGTGTCCTTCCTCATCTGTATGTCAGAATACTAGTGAGAGTGGGTCATGTCTTTTTGTGGCTAGTTGGTGTTGATGTATCCTGGTGGTTAGTTTTCTGCCTGTTTGTCCAATGTAGTGTTTGTTACAGTTCTTGCAAGGTATTTTGTAAATGACATTAGTTTTGCTTGTTGTCTGTATAGGGTCTTTCAAATTCATTAGCTGCTGTTTTAGTGTGTTGGTGAGTTTGTGGGCTTCCATGATGCCAAGGGGTCGGAATAGTCTGGCAATCATGTTTGAGATGTATTTGATGTCGGGGAGCGTGGCTAGGGTTTCTGGAGAGCGTTTTGTCTGCTTGTTTGGGTTTGTTGCTGAGAAATCGTCTGGCTGTATTCATTTGGTACCCGTTCTTTTTGAATACACTGTCTAGGTGATTTTCCTCTATTCTTCATAGTCCTCGGTGTTTCAGTGTGTGTTGGCTCATTTGAAATAATGTTCTAATGCAGCTTCATTTGTGGGTGTTGGGATGATTGCTTCTGTCGTTAAGTATTTAGTCCGTCTGTGGACGCAGGTTTGAAGTTCTCTACTGTGACATCAAGGAATGGCAGTTTGTTGTTGTTTTCCTCCTCTTTAGTGAATTTTATGCCTGTAAGGATATTATTGATGGTCTTGAAGGTTTTCTCTAATTTGTTTCATTTAATGATGACAAAAATATCATCCACGCAGTGGACCTAATGTTTGGGTTCGATGTTTGGCAGAGTGGTTTGTTCGAGTCTCTGCATTACTGCCTCTGCTAAGAACTCTGATATGGAGCCTCTTAACCACACTCTGAGAAAAAGAGCGGCAAATGTTATCGCCAACCCAAGGAAACCTAAACACATCAATAGGTCACAACACCAGTACTTCACTGGAGGCTGACTGATGATACCGAGTATGGTGACTAATCTTCTGAAAATGAACCTTCAACATCAGTGAGCAAACTTACATCTTAATTTTAAGTAGTATATTGCTTTTGTACTCTTTAAGCCTAAGTAGACCAGTTCAATTAACCCATGTCATACTCCAGCTGGCAAATGGTTGTCCATTTGACCAACCTATATCCTTTTGCACGCTCATCCTTTCTGCTTTTGAGGACAGTAGATTTCTTTTCCGACAGGGCAGTATTGAACTAGATGGGTTTTTAGGACAACCAACAGTGATGACATGGTCACCATTAGTCCACCCTTTTGAACCCAGACTTTTATTGAATTCGAATTTCACCATCTGGACTGATGGGATACAAGCTCAAGTTCCTGGAATGTTAGCATGGAGTTCTGGGAAACTAGTTCAGTGACATTACTACTATGCCACTATCTCCTTTTTAAACCTGAGTTGTCATGATTGTTCAGTTCTCTGAATAATCCCATTGATAAGACACAAATCTTATTTTCCAAGACATGCAGCCCTACTTCAGTATTACACAAACTAGTTGTGAAGGATGTGAAAGTTGTGCAGGCAAGATATTAAAATGAGCCCACATCTGCCTGATCTAGTGGATGTTAATGATGTTCAAAAAAGATCGGGGAGTTGTTCCGCTGCTTCAGTATCACTCTCCCCTCGATCAACACCAAAACTGGCAGTCTGGTTTTGTGGTTATTGATAGCTATATGCAGAATGATGCTGTGTTTGCACTTAATGCTTAGAACATAGAACATTACAGCGCAGTACAGGCCCTTCAGGCCTCTGTTACACCAACCTGTGGAACCAATCTGAAGCCCATCTGTTCTATGCTATTCCATTTTCATCCATATGTTTATCCAATGACCATTTTAAATGACCTTAAAGTTGGTGAGTCTACTACTGTTGCAGGCCTGGAGTTCGACGCCCCTACCACTGAGTAAAGAACCTACCTCTGACATCTGGCGTATATCTATCACCCCTCAATTTAAAGCTATGTCCCCTTGTGCTAGCCATCACCATCTGAGGAAAACAGCTATCACTGTCCTCCCCATCTAACCCTCTGATTATCTTGTATGTCTCAATTAAGTCACCTCTCAATCTCCCTAATAAAAACATCCTCAAATCCCTCAGCTTTTCCTCATAAGATGTTCCCTCCATACCGGGCGACATTCTACTAAATCTCCTCTGAACCCTTTCTAAAGTTTCCACATCCTTCCTATAATGCGGTGACCGGAACTGTATGCAATGTTCCAAGTGTGGCCGCACTAGAGTTTTCTACAGCTGCGGCATGACCTCGTGGCTCCAAAACTTAATCCTTCGACCAATAAAAGCAAACACATCGTATGCCTTCTTAACAACCCTATCAACCTGGGTGGCAACTTTCAGGGATCTATGTACATGGATACAGAAATCTCTCTGCTTGTCTACACTGCCAAGAATCTTACCGTTAACCCAGTACTCTTTATTCCTGTTGCTCCTTCCAAAGTGAATTATCTCTCACACTTTTCCACATTAAACTCCATTTGCCACCTCCCAGCCCAGTTCTGCAGCTTATCTATGTCCCTCTGTAACTTACAACCTCCTTCGGCACTATCCACAACTTTACCGACCTTAGTGTCATCAGCAAATTTACTAACCCATCTTTCTACGCCCTCATTCAGGTCATTTATAAAAATGACAAATAGCAGTGGACCTAAAACAGATCCTTGCGATATACCACTAGCAACTGAACATTTCCCATCAACCAGCACCCTCTTTCAGCTAGCCAGCTTCTGATCCAAACTGCTAAATCACCCTCAATCCCATGCCTCCATATTTTGTGCAATAGCCTACCATGGGGAAACTTATCAAACACCTTACTGAAATCCAAATATACCACATCAACCGCTTTACCCTCATACAACTGTTTGGTCACCTTTTCAAAGAACTCAATAAGGTTTGTGAGGCATGACCTACCCTTCACAAAACCGTGTTGGCTATCCCTAATCAACCTATTCCTTTCTAGATGATTATAAATCCTACCTCTTATAACCTTTTCCAACACTTTACCTACAACCAAAGCAAGGCTCATTGGTCTATAATTTCCAATGTTGTCTCTACTCCCCTTCTTGAACAAGGGAACATCTTTGCTATCTCCAGTCTTCTGACACTATTCCTGTAGACAATGACGACATAAAGATCAAAGCCAAAGGCTCTGCAATCTCCTCCCTGGCTTCCCAGAGAATCCTAGGATAAATCCCATCTGGCCCAGGGGACTTATCTATTCTCACACTTTTCAGAATTGTTAACACCACCTCCTTGTGAACCTCAATCCCATCTGGTCTAGTAGTCTGTATCGCCTTGACAACATTGTCTTTTTCCAGAGTGAATACCAACGAAAAATATTCATTTATCATTTCTCCTATCTCCTCTGACTCCACGCACAACTTCCCACTACTGCCTTTGGCCCTAATCTTACTCTATTCATTCTTTTATTTCTGATATACCTATAGAAAACTTTAGGTTTTCCCTGATCCTATCTGCCAACAACTTCTCTGTCCCCTCCTGGCTTTTCATAATTCTCTCTCTTTAGATCTTTCCTGGCTAACTTGTAACTCTCAAGCACCCTAACTGAGCCTTCACTTCTCATCCTAACATAAGACACCTCCTTCATCTTGACAAGAGATTCAACTTCTTTAGTAAACCATGCCTCCCTCGCTTGACCACTTCCTCCTCACCTGGCAGGTACACACTTATCAAGGACACACATTTCAATTGTGCCCATCCTATGCATCCTAAATCTTGCCTAATCGCTTCATAATTGCCTTTCCCCCAGCTATAACTCTTGCCCTGCGATATATACCTATCCCTTTCCATCATTAAATATTATATTGTGGTCACTATCACCAAAGTGCTCACCTACCTCCAAATCTAACACCTGGCCAGATTCATTACCCTGTATCAAATCCAATGTGGCCTTGTCCCTTGTTGGCCTGTCTACATACTGTCAGGAAACGGTCCTGCACACATTGGACAAAAACTGACCCATTTAAAATACTCAAGCTGTAGTATTTCCAGTCAATATTTGGAAAGTTGAAGTGCCCCATAACAACTACCCTGTTACTCTCACTCCTATCCAGAATCATCTTTGCTATCTTTTCCTCTACATCTCTGGAACTATTCGGAGGCCTATAGAAAACTTCGAACAAGGTGACCTCATCTTTCCTGTTTCTAACCTCAGCCCATACTACCTCAGTAGACGAGTACTCAAATGTCTTTTCTGCCACCATAATACTATCCTTGACTAACAATGCCACACCTCCCCCTGTTTTACCATTTTCTTGGTTCTTACTGAAACATCTAAATCCCGGAACCTGCAACAACCATTCCTATCCCTGCTCTACCCATGTCTCCGAAAAGGCCACAACACTGAATTTCCAGGTACAATCCATGCTGCAAGTTCACCCACCTTATTATGGATGCTTCTGGCAATGAAGTAGACACACTTCAAACCACCTGGTGAACTCTTGCGACCTTGGAATCATATTTATGACCTCACTGCTCTCAACCTTCTGGATGCTGGAATTGCAATTTAGGTTCCCATCCCCCTGCTGAATTAGTTTAAACCCAACCAAAGAGCATTAGCAAATTTCCACCCCAGGATATTGGTACCCCTCTGGTTCAGGTGTAGACCATCCTGTTTGTAGAGGTCCCACCTACCCCAGAATGAGCCCCACTTATCCAGGTATCTGAAACCCTCCCTCCTGCACCATCCCTTTAGTAATGTGTCAACTCCTCTCTCTCCCTATTCCTGGCCTTGCCAGCACATGTCATGGGCAACAAACCACAGATAACCACGGTTTGTTCTAGCTCTCAGCTTCCACCCTAGCTCCCTGAATTGCTGCCTTAAATTCCCATCCCTTTTTCTACCAAAGTCGTTAGTGTCAATGTGGACCATGACTTGGGGCTGCTTCCCCTCCCCCTCAAGGGCCCTAAAAACATGATCCGAGACATCAGAACCCTGGCATCTGGGAGGCAACACACCAACAGTGAGTTTCTCTCATTCCCACAGAATCTCCTATCTGTCCACTTAACTATGGCGCCGCCCAATGACTAATGTTCTGCTCCTCTCTCCACTTCCCTTCTGAGCAACAGGACCAGACTCTGTGCTAGAGACCTGTACCCCATGGCTTATCCCTGGTAAGTCACCCCCCCCCCCCCCGCTTGCACATGTACATGTTTAATGTCGTTGCCGAATTCTGCTATTTGATTTGTTTTTTTCGTCAAACAAGAAATCTCCTTGAAACCTTTAACTTTTGTTTGAATTTTACAGCCAGAAAATCTGTTGTATACGTCGAAAGATGTGAATGCGATCCTCAAGCTCACGGATTTTGGATTTGCTAAAGAAACAACACTTCACAACTCTCTAGCAACACCGTGCTACACGCCGTATTATGTTGGTCAGTATCTAGAGCATTCTTCCCTTGTTTCCTTTTGTGCATATCTGTCAAAAGATTACTGTAACTAACCAGAAACAAGACAACCAGTGAGCAACAGCATTTGGTCATCAACTACTGACATTTTGAGACTCCTTGAGCTTAAGGGGCAAGACCTCCAGTGTTCACAATCAGTGTTGCGCAGGGTTAAATTAAAACTCCCTTCTGAGCAACACTGTAGGAATACCTCTACATAGGCTATAGTGCTTCAAGACGACCTCTGATTCTGCACAAGGTATCTGCTGCAATGGGAAAGAGCTTTTTCACCTAGCCAACTTTGTGGTCCAGATCTCCATGGCATCGCAATTGCTTAGGTTGTGATTCTGGAAGTCATGTCTGTATTGACGCCAGCGGAGGTTGTGGGTCAGTAAGAATCCCATTTGCATAGAAGTGGTGAACGAAGTGTCATTTAAGACATGTGTACAGCATGATAAAGCTTTTCCATACAGTACAAAAATAATAAGTCAAATGTGTGTTTGTGGCTGTGAAGTGTTTTTGGCCCTGCATGGCCTCAGCATGGACATCCAGCGTCGGGGTGATTCCAGAGGTCCTAGCCTTGAGGTAAAGCTCAGTGTGGTCTACAGGCTAGGTGCCAATATAGACTGAGTTGGAAAGATTGTTATTCTGAATCTTTTATTTATTTCTTTTTCTAATTTAACCCTATGATCTGTAATGCTGGACCAAGTAGTTCTTTATTTTTCTAATTTTCTTTCCCTAAGAATTTGTGTTTAAGAATCTGTACCTGGGTACTTTTGTATCTAAGATGGTGACGTGAGTGGCAACTTGGAAACTTTTCACTGTTCTCATTTGACAAAATGTGACAATAAAGCTAATTCTAAGATCACAGAATTTGCATCTGTATCATGAACTTTTTCTTGCTCTGGATTTAAAATTATGGGAAGCATGGTGGCACAGTGGTTAGCATTGCTGCCTCACAGTGCCTGAGACCTGGGTTCAATTCCCACCTCAGGCGATTCTCTGTGTGGAGTTTGCACATTCTCCCCGTGTCTGCGTGGGTTTCCTCCGGGTCCTCCGGTTTCCTCCCACAGTCCAAAAATGTGCAGGTCAGGTGAATTGGCCATGCTAAATTGCCCGTAGTGTTAGGTGAAGGGGTAAATTTAGGGGAATGGGTCTGGGTGGGTTACGCTTCGGCGGGTCGGTGTGGACTTGTTGGGCCAAAGGGCTTGTTTCCACACTGTAGGGAATCTAATCTAATCTAATCTTGGTTTCGTCAAGTATTGGATTAGTGAGTGACTGCTGAAAAACTAGCTTCTTTTCAGCTCCTCTTTTCAACCAGTTTTTCAAGCGTTTGTTTCCAGCTGTTTGATGTCATTCACAACAACAAAAACAGAAATTGCTGGAAAAAACCTGCCAGGTCTGGTAGCATCTGTGCAAACAACGTGGAATGCTAACTCTACTTTGTCTCCACAGATGTTGCCAGACCTGCCAGGTTTTTCCAGCAATTTATTTTTGTTTCTGATTCCCATCAGCTGTCGTTTTATTGTTCTTTGTTCTTGGTATGTTTAATGACCATACCAAACCGAGGGAGAGAACGGTAGTTTACTGTTTTCCGAGTACAGTTCACATTGTGGTCTAGTCCTTTGTCAGTCAAATGGATCACCTAGTGTTGTCACTAACCTGGCATTTGTCCAAAAATGTCCTAAATTGTCTCAGTTCTTGCAGACACAAATCTGACCTGTCTTTCAGATGAGGACTAGGCTTCGCTCAGTGCGAACATATCATTTTAGCAACCTCCCAGTGATAAGGGAAAAACCATGTGGGACCAAGCACATTGCTGAGTTGGACCAAAGATCATATTTGATTGGCTGATATTTGATCCTCCCCAGGATGTTTAACCGCTCTGGATGTACTGCAAAAGGTCAACTTCTCAACAATCCTATCTATTAATGTCCCAGGCAGTCTCAAGGGATTTTGCCGTAACACCATGCAATGTTTATATAATACATCCTATAATTATAATGGTGCACAATGCAACATCTCGATATAGCGTTCCATAGAGTATTATATTTTCACTTTGCTACAATATCTAACCATGTATGGGTGCTTATGATAAAGGAACAGCAATAACACGGTTGACTTTAATCTGCATATAAATTTGAAAAGTCAGATTGGCAGCAGTAGCCTGGATGAGGAGTTCATGGAATGATTTTGATGTCGTTGCTTGGAGCATTAATTTAGGATTGGACCAGAGAGCAGGTTATATTACACTTGGCATTGTGTAATGTGACAAGATTGATTAATTAATAAAGGCACTCTGTTAGTCTAAGGGATAGATCAATAGAGACACAGTGGCACATGTTTAAGGGGATATTTCTGAATATGTACTTTCTCTACAAACTTTCCTATCTGCGGCTAATTAAAGGAATTTGAGAACTTGAGGAAAAACAGTTAACTGTACAAAGCCTGTCAGATTTATTATAGATTTATCACAAAATCCCCACAGTGTGGAAACAGGCCATTTGGCCCAATAAGTCCACACCGACCCTCTGAAGAGCATCCCACCCAGACCCACACCCCCATCCCATTACTCTACATTTCACCTGACTAATGGACCTAACCTACACATCCCTGAACACTATGAGCAATTCTGCATGACCCAGATAGACTTCATCCCAGGGTCTTAAAAGAGGTCTTAATGAGGCTGTAGATGATTTTTGTTATTCTTCCAAAATTTCCTCACCTGCGCATCTTTGGAATGTGGAAGGAAACCAGAGCAGACACGGGGAGATTATTTGATCAGAATATTAAAAAAAAGGCAGAAAATGACTGAAATGTTAATCAGGAGGAAGAAATTAGTGTTTGAGAGGAAGCTAGCTGGGAATATAAAAGTGGATAGCAAGACTTTTCTATAGGTATTTAGGAAAAGGGTAAGTAAGCTGAATGTCAGTCCTCTAGAGAGTAAAAATGAAAAAAAATTGTAGCCAATAAGGAAATAGCAGACAAAATGAACAAATACTTTTCTTCTGTCTTCACTGTAGAGAATATTAAAAACATCTCTGTAATAGCTGGAAATCAGGAGCTGGAAGGGAGAGAGGAACTTTGTGAAATAACAATAGCAAAGAATGCAGTACGAAACAAGTTGTGGGTTTCGCAAATATTTGGATCCGGATGGACTTCATACCAGGATCTTAAAAGAGGTGGCTGAATGAAGCTGTAGATGGCTATTGTGTCATTCTTCCAAACTTCCCAAGATTCAGGGGAGGTTCAAATGGTTTGGAAAGTAGTGGATGTTGACAAAAGAAGGAAGGCAGAAAACACAAACCTATAGGCTAATTAGCATATTATGTCTGTTAAAAGTGATCATTAAAAAGGTTATAGCTACGTACTTAAAGTTCAAAATAATTGGAAGAATCGGCAAGGCTTTGTCAAAGGGCGATCGTGTTTAATTAACTTATTGGAATTCTTTAAAGGAGTAACATTGACGTAGTTAAAACAAAAAGGAGCTGATTGATATACTAATCTTGGATTTCCAAAAGGCATTTGATAAAGTGCCACAAAAGCTATTGCAGAAAATAAAAGTTCATACTATAGGGGGGTAACATTTTCCTTGGGAAAGCAGATTGTTTTCTGACAGCTATCCAGAGTGTGCACATAAATGAGTCCTTGATGTGTTCGCCAGGATGTGATGGAAGGTGGGGTCTGTGTTGGGGCATCAACATTTTATGATATTTATGAATGACTTGTGTGAGGGGAGTAAAGGCATGGTAGTTAAATTTACAGACAAGACCAAGATCGATACAGATGTATGTTGTGCAGAAGACATAAGGAAGTTGTAAATGAAAAATAGGTTGAGACAATGGACAAAGTTCTGGCAAATGGATTATAATGTGGAAAAATGTTCACTTGGCAGGAAGAATAGGAAAACAATATTACCTAAATGAGAATTCCAAGCTACAAAGGGATTTAGGTCTGCTAGTGTATGAAATACAAAAATTGGTGGGTTGCTATCCTTTGATTATGAAGGGAGTTGACCATAAAGTCAGGATGTTATGCTTTGGTAATGCAGGGCATTAGCAAAACTAAGAACAAAGAAATTTACAGCACATGAACAGACCCTTCAGTCCTCCAAGCCTGTGCTGATCTAGATCCTCTATCTAAACCTGTCGCCTATTTTCCAAGGATCTGTATCCCTCTGCTCCCTGCCCATTCATGTTAGATGACACTAACGTTTCCGCCTCTACCACCTCTGCTGGCAACATGTTCCAGGCATCCATCACCCTCTGCATAAAGAACTTTCCATGCATATCTCCCTTAAACTTTTCCCCCCTCATTTTAAACTCATGGCCCCTAGTAATTGAATTGCACGCTCTGGGAAAAAGCTTCTTGCTATCCATCCTGTCTATACCTCTCATGATTTTGTAGACCTCAATCAGGTACCCCCCACAACCTCTGTGTTTTTAATGAAAATAATCCTAATCTACTCAACTTCTCTTCAGAGCTAGCGCCATCCAGACCAAGCAACATTCTGGAGAACCTCCTCTGCATCCTCTCCAAAGCAACCACATCCTTTTGGTAATGTGGCAACCAGAACCGCACACAGTATTCCAGATGTGGCTGAACCAAAGTCCTATACAACTGTAGCATGGCCTGTAGACTCTTGGACTCAATATCCCTTCCGATGAAGGAAAGCATGGCATTTGCCACCTTGTCCACTCAACTAACCTGCGTTGCCACCTTCTGGAACAATGGACCCGAACACCCAAATCTCTTTGTACATCAACTTTCCTCAGGACCTTTCCATATACTATATGGTTCACTCTTTAATTTGATCTTCCAAAATGCATCACCTCACATTTGCTCGAATTGAACTCCATCTCCATTTCTCCAAGCTATCTATGTTCTCCTGTATTCTCTGACAGTCCCCTTCACTATCTGCTACGCCACCAATCTTAGTGTCATCTGCAAACTTGCTAATCAATCCTCCAGATCACTTATGTATACCACAGACAACAGTGGTCCCAGCACGGATCTCCATGAAACACCACTGGTCACAGTTCTCCATTTTGAGAAGCTCCCTTCCACTACTACTACTCTGCCTCCTGATGTCCAGCCAGTTCTTTATCCATCCAGCTAGTACATCCTGGACCTCCAACAACTTCACTTTTTCCATTTGGAATACTGTAAGCAGTTTTGGTCTCCTTATTTAAGAAAGAGTGTAAATGCTTTGAAGGTAGTTCAGAAGAGGTTTGTTAGATTGATACCTGGAGTGAGTGGGTTGTCTTGATGAAAGTTTGGACAGAGTGGATTTGCTTCCACTAGAGTTTAGAAAAGTGAGGGGTGACTTGGTTGAAGTGAATAAGAGTGAATGGTCTTAACAAAGTGAACATTGAAAGGATGTTTCCTCTTGAGGGCAAGTTCAGAACTAGGAGTTACACTTTTAAAATTAGGAGTTGCCCTTTCAGGACAGATGAGAATTCTTTTCTTCCCTGAGGGTTGTGTAACTTTGAAACTTCATGTCTCCGAAGGTAATGGAGATAGGGATATTGAATTTTTTAAGACAAAATTGGATGGATTCTTGTTAGGCAAGGGAAGCAGGGGAATCAAAGGTTATCTAGAGTAGATGTGAATGATCTACTATGATCTTATTGAATGGTAGAGCAGGCTGTAGGGGCAGGATGGCCTGCTTTTGTTTTTGTTTCATTTATATGTTGAATGTGGCTTCTATCTTAATTCTCGGACAGCCTTTGATGAGGGAACAGCATAATGATATATCCGTTCCCCTTAATGATTTTCTTTATATTCAGGCATGGGTTTTGGGCTTTGGCTAAGCCAGCATTTATTGCAGATCCCTAATTATCCTGCAGAAATTGGTGTGAGCTGTCGTCTTGAACCATTGGTGTCCTTTGGATGGAGGAACATCCCCGGCGCTATTAAGAAGAGAGTTCCAGGATTTTCACCTAGTGACAGGAAGGATTGGTAATGTAATGTCAAATTGGGGCAGTTTGTGACTTGGAGAAGAACTTGTAGGTGGAGGTGTTTCCACACACCTGCCCATGTTCTTCTAGATCTTCTAGACATCACAGCCTTGTAGATGGTATACAGGCATTGGGGATATAGGAAGGAAGTTATTTGCCACAGAATGCCAGCGTCTGTCCACCTCTTACAGTCACGTATATCTGTCTACTCTGGTTCAGTTTCAAATCAATGGTAACCCCCAAGATGTTGAAAATGTGGGATTCATCAATAAGAATTCCATTGAATTTCAAGAGCTGTTGTTAGATTCCCTCTTGTTGGAGATGGTCATTGTCCATCACTTGTTTGGTGTGAATATTATTTACTACTAATCAGTCCAAGCCTGGTAAATTAATAGGTCTTGCTGCAAATGGAAGCAGGCTGCTTCGGTATCTGAAAAATGTGTTGCTGGAAAAGCGCAGACCTGCTGCGCTTTTCCAGCAACACATTTTTCAGCTCTGATCTCCAGCATCTGCAGTCCTCACTTTCTTCTGCTTCAGTATCCGAAGAGTTGTGAATGGTGCTGCTATTGTGCAATCATTAGCAAACATTCCCATTTCTTCCTTCTTTCATAAAGTCAGGTCAATGATGAAGCAGCTGAAGATGGGCCTAGGATACTACCCTGAGTAACTCCTGCACTGATGTCCTGGCATTGAGATGATTGACCTCCAACAGCCATTATCCATTTTCCTACTGAAAATGATTCCAACCATTGGAGAACTTTCCCCTGATTCCTGTTGACCACAGTTTTGCAAGCAAACCTTGATGCCATGCTAGGTCAAATGCAGCCTTAATGTCAGGGATAGTCTCTCTCACCTTGCCTCTGGAATTCAGTTCTCTTGTTCATGTTTGAACCAGGGCATAATAAGGTCAAGAACTGACAACCCCTAGGAATATAGTTTTATTTTCTAATCTGTTTGGTTGCTGTTGCCCTGAATCGCTGCTCATACTTTCACATGTTCACCATAGCTCCAGAGGTTCTGGGTCCTGAGAAATATGACAAGTCGTGTGATATGTGGTCCCTGGGAGTGATCATGTACATTCTGTAAGTAGCTTCTTCATTCATCTCCATTGCTCCTCTGTAACTGCCCCTCTGTAATTTCCTCCACTATTCTCTATGAATCTATGGCCACTTGTTATATCAATGCAATGTGGCAGACAGTTCATTTGCTAAGTAGCAAACTTTAATCAGGACAATCCAGTGATCCAAAATGTTCTGTTGAAATTTGTGATAGTTTCTATGCTAATTTCACCAACAGACACTTGCACCTGTATTAGACTGGCAAATATTAAAACGAGAAATATCAGTGTAAGTGTTAAGGGCCTGAGCAAAGTGTGGAATGTACACCATCTTACTCTTTAAAGTTACTCTTTATCAAATTGAAGTTTAAGCTATTAAAATGACTTGAGTACTTTAAGAACAGCATGCTACATAGAATGCAATGGTAAAAGCTTTTCTTTTTGAATATTAGTGAATCTAACCCCATTTAAAATATATTCAGACATATTGAATGAAGTGTGAATCTCAGAAAGCAGATTTTTTTTTAAGGTTGCTATTTTTATATTAGAAAAAATTAGCTGACACGAAGTCTTGCTTCACCTGAAATTCTTGCCTGCAACTTTAAACCCATTCAGAACGGGTGTACTCTCAGGGAACATGCATTCTCAGGTGCTATATATGGGTTAGGGCTATTTTTGTGAACCATGTGGGATTTTGGTCAAGATAACAAAACAACAGAGTGAATAATTAAGGGAATTTTCTCATGGTATTCCCGTTTCATATCAAGTTGGTATTAATCAGTTATACATAATTCTTTTTGAGGAGATAAAACACATCCAGGATCTTTAATGCTGAGCCATTGTGGGGAGTTTCAGGCTGATATTGCAGTTCAAGCAAATCAATAATTCATTTGGTAAATATATCCTTCAGTTTTCTATAGACCAGAGGCTCAAAGTTACTATCCATTGCCTGCGATGAGGCACCTCATGCCACATTGGATCAGTAGTAAGGACTGACTGGAGGAACCATTGTGATCCAACATTGACACCCCTACTCCCTTTACACCAGAACCCTTCCACTTCTAAATCCTGTTTTTGACTTCTGGAATATGTGTGAGGATGAAAAATGCTTGAGTTGACTAAGATTTCTGTCAACTAGACTGTTGGTGGTCTGTTTTATCTGTTCACTTTTAATAAAATATGGGTGAATTGAACTGATAATTGACAGAGACAATACCAGCAATAGTAAGCTCCTTGAGAGGGCATGGGGAGTTACTGAGGAAACAAAAAGGTTTTACCTCTACACATGGCTAGCAAAGAGCACAGCTGAACATCATCCCTGTGCCCACAGGCTGTGTGGGTATCCTCCATTCTACTCCAATCATGGCCTGGCCATCTCTCCTGGAATGAAGAAGAGGATTCGAATGGGACAGTATGAGTTTCCAAACCCAGAGTGGTCTGAAGTCTCTGAGGAGGGTAAGTAAATTTGGAAGCTCATTGTTTGCATGTTGCTATAGACCTGAAGGTCCTGAGTCAGGTCACAGCAGCAGATTTTGACTCTTAATGCTCAGCAAATGTTCCATTCGTTAGGTTCGATCATGCTTTTGCGTATTGGTAATATTTGGCAAATTTGTTGTCAAAGTTATCAAATTAATAATTTATTGCCAGTGATCAAGAATCAACTTAATGGATCATGTTTCTATTCAGTAGGAAGTGAAATATGAGCAATTAAAATAATGCAGCAGGGTCTGTACAATAAAGTGACAGCTCCAATACTAATTACTAATTAGAGACCTATTGAGATTGGTTTCTGTAGGATTCACCGGATATGCAAGATGAGGTGAAGTCCAAGCACAAGTTAATTCCATGTGTGTGCTTATTGCAGAGTAAAGCTCTGTGCATCTCAATACGAAGATTGCTACACTGCTCCTAATTTGTATCTACCCTAAAAGTGTTTGATATGACAGTGTAGAAGGAGCTCTACTGTACAGTTAATGCCTGACTTGGGAGGACTTGATGAGACACTGTAGAGGGAGCACTGAGTGCAATATAACACTAAATGAACTTTACTGGTTTTGAAATAATTGCTAGTTTTTGAAAATCTGCTTCCGATTTCAAACAAAGTACACGTTCGCCAAGTTAGGTGATTCTTGGTAGATCTCAGTGGGTGCTATGATATGTGATTGTCTTGCTTAATAGCAGCACAAGTCATGGCTCTGTGTTTGATCAGAGCACACCAATTGTCCTGCACAAAGTTACAGGAGAGAAGAATGTGTGTGCATGAGTGTGAGAGAGAGAGACTGTAAGGGCAGCACCAATGTGTTAGTCTCCATTTTTAACCATGATATCATTCCTGTCTCGATAAAAATAAGCATTAAGCAATGAGAATAATGGTTAAACTGATTTGGTATAAGTCAGCTCTGTTTTGTACTAAACAACATAGCTCACTCTGTGGTTGTGGTTAGGAAGCTGTAGTTTGTGAGCAATCTGACCAAATGCAGTTTCTACTCATCATGCAGCACAGTTGCAGATTCTAAAGCAATCAGTTACATAACCTTGATAGTAAATTTCCTCCCAATGTTAAAACAAGTCAATTGCACAGGGCTGCCATAGCCTTTGAACTTGGAGAGTTCCCTTTCCTTTTCAGTAGACAATTTTAGGATGTGGACATTGCTAGTGAGGTCCTGAACGACTGGTAGGAATATGATACACCTCAGTAAGTTGCTAAACCACTTTCAGAGGAACCGTATTGCTACATAATGCTGGCCAAATTCAGTAAAAGGCTGAAGGACGTCAGTCATCTCATTGGATTCCGAAGGCAATCTGGCAGCTTCATAAACACTTCTATTGATTCCAGTTATTCTTCTCATTAATAAGTTTATAAAAATCAAATCCAGATTCTCAAGCTGGTATGGTGAGATTTGAACTGCTGTTCTCTGGATCGTTTGTCTAGGGTTCTGGATTACCAAGCTAGTAACTATCCAGAGCCTAACACTGAGAATTGTATGTATAGATGTGAGGTGGGACCTTCACTGAAGTCTATAAGCATTCTTAAATATTGATGCTGCCACTTGGGCCTCCATTCAGTAACTGGAATTTTGAAATTGTGATGTTCCTCTCTATGTGGCACTGGTACATTGTTGACAATTTGGTTCTTGTAAGTGTTAATGTTTTCTGTGTCTGCAGCGAAAGATCTGATCCGGCAAGTGCTGAAGACCGATCCCACCGAGCGAATGACGATCACTGAGTTTATGAACCATCCTTGGATTAACGTAGGTCTCATCAAACTCTGCCTTGTATTTTTTTCTCGACACAAAAGTACAACTGAAGCTTGTTTCAGTGCAGCACTTCTACTGATGTCTGAAAGTAATACAGCAGTCAGACCTCAAAAGTCTGTGTATGGGTATGTTTCTGTGAATGTGTGTCTGTCTGCGTGTGTGTATGTATTAGTGAAGGAGGTGGCAAATACCAGAGAGTATAATACGAATACAGGTAATAGCAACATTGTGAATGACTCAAAGTATGACTATTACTTAGGATAAAGCAGGGTAAAGGAGTAATTGCCATAGTCTTATGAGACCCTACGCTGCTCTGTCATTGGAGAGGGATGATTGGTAGTGGTTTAACCAGGGAGTCCCCACACTACAGGGGCGGCACAGTGGTTAGCACTGCTGCCTCACAGTGCCAGTGACCCGGGTTCAATTCCCGCCTCAGGCAACTGTCTGTGTGGAGTGTGCACATTCTCTCCGAGTCTGCGTGGGTTTTCTCCGGGTGCTCCGGTTTCCTCCCACAGTCCAAAGATGTGCAGGTTCAGTGAATTGGCCATGCTAAGTTGCCTGCAGTGTTAGGTGAAGGGGTAAATGTAGGGGGGTGGGGTCACTCTTCGGAGGGTCAGTATGGACTTGTTGGGCCGAAGGGCCTGTTTCCACACTGTAAGTAATCTAATTGTTAAGGTTCACTTGAGAATGTCACTTTTTTGTGGGTCTCACAGCGCCAGAGACCCGGGTTCAATTCCCGTCTCAGGCAACTGTCTGTGTGGAGTTTGCACGTTCTCCCCGTGTCTGCGTGGATTTCCTCCGGGTGCTTCAAATGTGCAGGTTAGGTGAATTGGCCAAGCTAAATTGCCCGTAGTGTTAGGTGAAGGGGTAAATGTACGGGAATGGGTCTGGGTGGGTTGCTCTTCGGAGGGTTGGTGTGGACTTGTTGGGCCGAAGTGCCTGTTTCCACACTGTAAGTAATCTAATCTACAGGCAACAAGAGATGTTGAGAAGGATACTACTTCATGTACTATACTAAGTGCAGTAACTGAGTCCACTCCGGCATCACTGTGTATGGCAACTCAGTCATTCAACGCACTAACCCCCTTAATCATGGATTCACCAAAGCGGAACAGATTGTAACATACTGCAGCAGGGAGGCACCTGTATAAAATATTAACTGTGGAAACCTCAGGAATAGACTTGGGAGGAAGAGTAGGCTATTTGGCCTTCCTAGCCTTGTGCAAAATTAAATAAGATCACGGCAGCTCCAAATGTCGTCTCCACTCCAATTTTCTACTTACCCTCCATTGTTTTCTACCATCTAACCCGGGCTACCTTGTGAATATCAGCAAGCTATTAGACCAGGAAAGGGTGTGAGTTTGAAGCATCAGGACCGAGCCCAATCCTTTATCCACCACATATCATATGGGTACTTCAAAACAGTAACCAAGACTCAGAGTTCTGGGTATGATGTTCCTGCTTCCTAGTCAAGGCAAATCATGGCACCCTTACTGATTTAGTGACAAAATTTGAGGAGTTGCCCAAAAAAAAACAACGGATCTGTTACAGATCAACTTGTGGGAAGACCAAATCATTCAAATACTCTTTTTTATTTGCTTCCAGCAATCGATGGTGGTTCCTCAGACTCCACTCCATACAAGTCGAGTGCTCCAAGAAGAGAAGGATATGTGGGAGGAGGTGAAGGTCAGTGCATGCTCAGTCATACTCTGTTCCACAATGAGGTTCACAATGAAAAACAAATGGGTGTGATGAAAACGGCATGGTTCGGCAAAGAAAGAGAGAATGAAGCTGCGTTTATATAACTCCATTTGCCCAGTTCAGTTTCTGGTCATTGCTAAGCCCCAAGAGGTTGATAATGAGGCATTTAATTGTATCTTAAATTATTTCAAGGTTTTTGTTTAGACCAAACCTCCCCTCCACCCTGGCCTCAGTTTTTACTCGGATACCTGTGGTGCGCGTTTTACTTAATGGACCTGGCAAAGTTACACCATCTAGCTACGCTGAACATCACAAAGCACCTCTCGATAAGAGCCAAGGACTTGAATAAAGCCTCCACTGCACGCTAACTTCAAAAAGTCTGATTATTTGTACACTGAGATCTCATTTGTACACCCCAGTCCAACACTGGCATCTCCAAATTATTTTATTTGGTAATGCTCCCATGAAGCACCATGGGATGTTTTACAACTTCAGGGTGCCATGCGTGTGGAAGTTGTTGTTTATGTAATTCAGACTGTAGCTGGAACCTGGATTAGCTGCCACCTCGGGTTGCATTGATTGCCCAGTCGGTATTTCAGCCCTCTGTCCAACATTGCAGGGACCGGACATGTTCTGATTTGTTAATGAAAGTTTACCCCAGTGTGAATGTGGTGAAATCTTAGTTGCAGTGTCCATCTGAACATGAGCTAACAATAATGTAAACAAATGTATATGACACCAGGGAGATGGTGGACTCTGTGGGGTCCACCAGCATGGACAGGTGGCAAAAGAAAACCAGAAAATGCAAGGAATGTTCCAAAGGTCAGGAAACATCTGTGCACAGAAGACAGAGAGAGTCAATATTTCAGGTTGACTACATTTTGTCAAAGCCATCAGTGAGGAAAATGCATTACTGAGCGGACATCAACCTGATACATTAACCCTGTTTTCCATTCTTCAGACCTGCAGAGCATTTCCAAATTTCACAGCATTTTTCTTCGGAGGTAATGATTATGCAAGAGATGGGCCAACACAACTTTTTTTTTTCATTTACCTGAAAGACATGGGATTCGCTGGCTGGCCAGCATTTATCACCTTTCTCTTGTTGCCCTTGAGAAGGTAGTGGTGAGCTGCCCTCTTGAACCGCTGCAGTCCATATGCTGTCGGTAAACCCACAATGCCATTAAGGAGAGAATTCTGGGATTTTGATCCCAATTTTGACAGTGAAGGGATGACAGCTATCTTTCCCAGTCAGGATAGTGTGTGGCTTGGAGGGAACTTGCAGATAGTAGTGCTCCCATGTATCTTCTGCCCTTGTCCTTCTAGGTGGAAGTGGTCAAGTTGTTTGGAAGATGCTGTCTAAGGATCTTTGGTGAATTACTGCAGTGCATCTTGTAGATCACACTGTTGCTACTTAGCATCGGCAGTGGAGGGGGTGGATGCTCGTGGATGTAGTGCCAATCAGACAGATATGATTAGACTTAGTGCCAGTGGTTGTCCACTTACACTAACCCAATGTTACAGTGGAAACTGATGCTATTTCAAACAATTTCTGTGACTTCAAAAAAAATCCTGTTGGTAATTTCTATTTTAAGACACAGATTTTGAAAAACACTCAACATCCAAGGCGGTTATTGCTCTAATTTTGTATTCTGATTTTAGGATGAATTGACAAGTGCACTTGCCACAATGCGTGTTGACTATGATCAGGTGACGATTAAGGACTTGGACAAAACCAGTAACCCCCTTTTGAACAAGAGACGGAAGAAGCAGACTTCATCAGCACGGTCCTCATCAGCAATCTGCAGCAATCAGTGAAGAGAGGACCAAACAACAACAGAACTGGGGATGCCTTTGAACACATGGCAAGAAACCAGAGGTTTTTAAAACCCCTGTATTGCCAGAATTCAGCCTGAATGAAGGCTGGAGGTTCTCTGAAAAATAGAGTGTGGTTTCTACTGTCATTGACAACAGAACTAGAAGAGTGAAGGCAGCTCCCTTGCATGCTGCTATCCCCAGGGACCCAGTCCTCCTCCTCCTTTCTGTACTGTTGTGTTGCTTTTTTTTAAAATCGTGAACTGTTTTAATTCGGCTCAAACTTTGCATTGGCATTGATGAAAGAATGACAAAGAAGGAGAAGGCAAGCAGTGAAGATGTAATTTAGTTGTGAGGCCTCACTTGGGTGGTAGGTATGTGCATTCTACATGAAATTTTGGGTTCTTCTTTGAAGCAGCAATGGTCATAATGCCATCTGCGATCAGTAGCTACTTCTAGAGTGTAAAATAAATGGCTAGCCAACAAGCAGGGGGCACTTACCTTTCACTGACTCTGTCCATCCTGCTGGAACTGCAAGAGAAACTCTAGGCATTGAATGACATATCCATAAAGTACAGGTGATGAGTTCCTTTCACAGTGTGGCAGCCTAGACTCTAGTCTGGTGAATAGACACTGGCACCAGGTATCAGAATGCCAGCTATACAGAATGTCTAACCCAAGACAGCCAGTGTCCTCAGGAGAGGAGGGCGAGAAAATAATTCATGTGGAACATTGAGGTTTGGAGTCGAAAGCAAAGGTGCAGCTAAGGTAAGTGGTTAAACCCGTAGGTTAAAGAGCAGTGCTCAAACTTTTTTGCTGAAAGACTAAATGATAGGAATGCGTGAATTATTTTTGAAAATGTTTTGATATCAAGGTAAAACTATTCACAAAGTTGCAGGTTTTTGTGCATTTGACAGGCAAAATGTTTTATTTTGTAATTAAGGTTCTTAATTCTAATAACTCAGCGCCAAAGAAAGACGTGCATTTTTTTTAGCACCTTTTATGAGCACTGTTCATCCCAAAGCATTTGACAGCCAGTGAAGTGTTTCTGAATTGTAGTCGCCGTTTAGGAAATGTGGCAACTGTTGGTTCAAGGGATTGTGGATGGCGTGTATCCTAATTCCATGAATGTGCTCTTGCCCCGTATTCCTCAATATCATTTGGTTCACAGAAACCTATCAATCTCAGATTTAACATTATCAACTGATCCAGCATCAAAAACCATTTCAGAAGAGAGTTCCAAGCTTTCTATCACTCTTCTTGCATGGAGAGTACTCATTGCCGATTGGTAATTTTTAGACAGATCCCAGTTATTTCTTTAGCCATTCATACACATTCCCCTTTAATATTTTGAAACTTTCTAACAAGTCATAGAGATGTACAGCAGGGAAACAGACCCTTTGGTCCAACCTGTCCATGCCAACCAGATATCCCAACCCAATCTAGTCCCACCTGCCAGCACCAGGCCCATAAATGTTGCAATTGTACCAGCCTCCACTTCCTCTGGCAGCTCATTCTATATTCATACCACCCTTTGTGTGAAAAAGTTGCCCCTTAGGTCTCTTTTATATCTTTCCCCTCTCCCCCTAAACCTATGCCCTCTCGTTCTGGACTCCCTGACCCCAGGGAAAACACTTTGCCTATTTATCCTATCCATGCCCCTCATAATTTTGTAAACCTCTACAAGGTCACCCCTCAGCTTCCGACGCTACAGGGAAAACAGCCCCAGCCTGTTCAGCCTCTCCCTGTAGCTCAAATCCTCCAACCCTGGCAACATCCTTGTAAATCTTTTCTGAACCCTTTCATGTTTCACAGCATCTTTCCAATAGGAAGGAGACCAGAATTGCACGCAATATTCCAACGGTGGCCTAACCAATGTCACCTGGGGATACAGCCCAAGTTTGTGTTTTCTTTGCTCAATGTAATGTTTGGATTTGAGATATTACTCTGTTAATTTCCAAAGCTGATGTATTATTTTAAACATTTAGTGTCCAGTATTGCTCTGTTCAGAGTGTGGTCTAGCTAGGGCTTTGCATAGTTGAACATGAATTAAACCCCTTGTATTCTAGTTTGCCAGATATCAAGTCCAGCATTCCAGTTAGTCATCTTGATCATTTTCATAGATTTCAGTGACCTGTATACCTCTGGACTTCCCAAGTCCCCTATTTCCTCCACTGTTTCTAGCTTTTCATTATGTAGGAAGCATCCCTTCCATTCTTTTGGGTCGGATGGTGCATGGGAGCACTGACTGGAGTTGGAGTGCTAACATGGGAATTTGGTGGAGGAGGCGAAAGAAGTGTTGCTCTTGATTTTATTTTTCACCCTGTAGCAGCTGGAGTTTTCAAGGCTTTAATTCAGTGATTAGTCAGGAAAAGGCAATTAGAGGCATTGCATCTGAATATGACTTTTGTAACAGGATGGCTGAATTGATGACCCAAATAGAAATAAATGAATATGAGTTTAATAGCTGCGAGGTTATGCTGCAGCTCTATAAAACCCCGGTTAGACCACACTTGGAATATTGTGTTCAGTTTTGGTCGCCTCATTATAGGAAGGATGTGGAAACTTTAGAGAGGATGCAGAGGAGACTTACCAGGATGCTGCCTCGACTGGAGGGAATATCTTATGAAGAAAGGTGGAGCGCGCTATGGCTGTAGAGAAAATGTCAGAGGTATGTTCTTTACACAGAGTAGTGGGTGCAAGGAATGCACTGCCAGTGGTGGTAGATAACATTAGAGATTTTAAGTGACTCTGATAGGCACATGGATAATAGTGAAATGGAGGGTATGTAGGTTAGTAAGATCTGAGAGTAGGAAAACAGGCAGGCACAACATCGAGGGCTGACGGGCCTGTACTGTGCTGCACTGTTCTGTGTGATAGCTATTACAAAGATATGGTTGCAAACTGACCTAGACTGGAAATATTGAAAAGGATTTGATATTTCAGAAGTACAGGAAAAAGGAAATGATTGTGGTGTGCCTTTGGTTCAGAGGATCAAAATTAGGACTCAATTTGGCTTGAGATAAGACACAGAAAAATAAAGAGTTTACTCGAGGGAGTGGTTTATTGGCCCCCTGACAATAGCTGCACTGTAGGATGGAGTATAAAGCAAAGAATAAATGGACCTCTAAGTATTATACTGCCATAATCGTGGGAGATTTTAATCTTCTTGTACATTAGGGAAATCAGATTGGCCAAGAAGATGAGAATATATGTTCTGGCACAAGCTAAAAATAGCCTGTTTTAGAACTGATCATGTGTAATGAGATGGGATGGGAATGTCCTTTTTATAGATAAAGAATCCTGTAGGGAAGAGTGATCACAACATGATAGAATTTCATATTTAGTCACAGGATAAGAAATTTGGGTTGAAATTTATGTCTTAAATTTGAATGAAGTTGATTACAAAGAGAAGAGGAAGAAGCTAGGACAATGAGTAAACTGGCAAGGAAAATAGAAAAAATAAAATGTCTCAAAATATATAAAGGATGATAGTAGCTAAAGTAAGTATTGATGCCTTAGGTGAGACAAACAAGTTAATAGGAAACCAGGACATAGCAGAGATTTTAAACAGGTAGTTTCTATCCTGTAGGGAAATGGAAGAATTCCAAGGAGAAAAGCAAGAGACAAAAGGATCACAGGAACTTGAAACAAAGTTTCAAAACAGGAAAACCAATGGGATGAAAGGCAGCCCTGAACCCAATGGCCTGCATCCTGGGTGACAAGGGAAAGTGAGGATTGCAGATGCTGGAGATCAGAGTCGAAAAGTGTGGTGCTGGAAAAGGAGCATCTGAGGAGCAGGAGAATCTACGTTTTGGGAATAAGCCCACATTCCTGATGAAGTGCCACACTTTTCGACTCTGCATCCTTGGTGATGTTATTGAAACACATACCCTGTCAAGCCCCTTCAATTGTCAGTGCTGTCAGAATTCCTCCCGAGCAATCAAGCTATGGCACATAGTTTCAAAATAAGCAGCTTCCCACTGAAGATAGAGGCAGAAGAGGTGTTCTTCCTTTGAAAATCTTCCACAGTGAGAAGTGGAGATGGGACCATTGAATATATTCAAGGCTAGATGAGACAGGTTTTGATGTATAAGGAGGTTGAGGGTATAAACTGGAATTAAGGCCACGATTGGGTCAGTTATGATATTATCAAAGTGGGGAGCAGATGTAGTAGGCCTATACTGCTCCTATTTTTGTTTGCTCATTTTCATTATCTGCCACTATCTCTTTGTAGCTTGATGTTTCTGTTCCTAGCTATACTGCTTGCAATATTGATACCTTAGCTTCATTGGGCAGTTTCGATCTGAGACTTTTTATTCCATCATTAGTAAAGATGGTGAATAATTGAGGCTCAAATAAAATTCATGGGTGCTTTGGCATATCCCTTCTCTGTCTCTAGCTGCTCAATCAATTTCCTAAACAAGTCAATAATTTCCCTTCATTTCTGAGAGCTTATACTTTAGCAAACTGTCTCCTCTGAGAGACTTGCCTTTTGAGAGTTACAGATAATCCCCTGTTCATTATTTTAACTACTTCTTTAAAGATGGTGGATATATTGAAAACTATTTTGTTCAGTAGTTATAGTGAGAAAGAGATCAGTCTGCTGGATATCCCAAGCAAATTACTGGGAATTGAATCAGGTTCAGTTGGCGTGGCTTACCTTTATACAAATCCATATTATCTGTCTCTGACAGGTTGAAAATTTCAAGGACTCCAGTCACCTTATCTTTGTTGTGGACTCTAATCATTCCCCAGAAGATGCTAAGCTAACTGGTTTGTAAAGTCCACGTAATTCCTCTCATTTTTCTGAGAATCATATGCATAATTTATGATTGAGGATTTTGGAAGATTATTAGCAACATTGGCAATGCTGGGGTGTAAATCATTAGCTATTTAGTCCCATTTATCCTTTAATATTATATTGTTCACATTAAGTTTGAGTTCCTATCCCAAATTCAATATTATCTTTCTGGGGGATAGCCAGCAGATAGATCTCTTCCTCTACTCTAAATACTCATGCAAGGTAATTGTTTAACATATTTGAAATGTCAAACTATCTGCTGTAAGTTTTCCAAGGTTGTGATGCTCTGAACCATCCTTTCTTCCTTAACACAATTGTAAAACTGTTTTTTTTATTATTAATGATTTCCTTCGCCAGTTTCTTCTCCTACTCAAAATCTGTTCGTCACCTTTGTTTTTATATCTGGTCTATTTGCCAGGATTTGTACTACTTTCGATGCATTTTTTCTTAGACTATGTTGTCTTTCTTTAGTCATCAATGGCCTTATTCTTGAGCATAGCACACTTGTACCTTTAGGGATATAAATATATTCTGTTTGAATCCCACCCATTAATCATTTTACTAATTAATAAATGTACCCCAATTTACTGTTGTTAGTCTCTTTTTTCTGTTATATTAAATCTACAGTCTTAGCTATTTTCATGTTTGCCCCTTTCAACACCTCATTGATATTATGCTCATAGCATCCCATCAAGACGGCACTGACCCTCCAAAGAACATCTCACCCACCACCACGTTATGTATTTCTAAGTGTTCTGCTATTTGATGCTCTATAATATTCTAACATTTTCTTAATAGAAGCTTACCTTTAGTTGTTATTGTCTCTTTTCCTTTCAAATCAAGGAATTAAGAGTGGCAGTTTTCCAGTCGTTTGGGACTTCTCCAGAATCTGAAGATTACTACCAGTGCATGCACGATCTCTACTCCCTTTTATATCTAAGGATGCATCCCATCAGGGTTCTCTGTCTTTAGCCCTATTACTTTCCCTAGCATTTCATCCTCTTGATATTGTATTTATATTACTGTTCTCATTTCCTCTCCTACTTTTGCCCCTTGATTATTTAGAAATATGAGTGCTATTACTGTCTACTATGATGATTTTTTCAATTTCTCTGCCTTTTCCTGGTCGCTTATTATTTCTCCAGCCTTATTCTCCAAGGGGCCTATGTTCACTTTGCCTTCTCTATTCATTTTTATCAGATCAGACAGCAATAACTTTAAATCTATATTACTTGCAAATTTATCTTCAACATTTGCTTTCTCGGGTTTTTTTTTTGGTCATCTGTTGCTGGTTTTTAAAACTTTCCTCTGGCTTTTCTAAAAAATGTTGTGCACCATTACGCTGGTAACTAAATCTCATGAGATGCTTCCTTGGTGGTCCGAGGATATATTGCTGACAAAAACTAAATTGCATTTAAAGTCATTATCTTCCAACTGGTACTAGTCTGCTTATCCCAGTCTAGATAAAAGTTAGAATCATAGAGATGTAGAGCACAGAAACAGACCCTTCGGTCCAACTCGTCCACGCCAACCAGATACCCCAACCTAACCTAATCCCACCTGCCAGCACCCAGCCCGTGTCCCTCTAAACCCTTCCTATTCATATACCAGCTAGATGCATAAAGGTGGATCTAGCCTCCACCACTTTCTCTGGCAAAAACTCAATCAAGTTTGTGAGACATGATTTCCCATGCACAAAGCCATGTTGACTATCCCTATTCAGTCCTTGTCTTTCCAAATACATGGAATCCTGAGGGACAGGATGTACCTCCAATAATTTGCCCACTACCAATGTCAGGCTCACTGGTCTATAGTTCCCTGGCTTGTCCTTACCACCCTTCTTAAACAGTGACACCACGTTAGCCAACCTCCAGTCTTCCAGCACCTCACCTGTGACTATCGATGATACAAATATCTCAGCAAGAGGCCCAGCAATCACTTTGTTTCTGACAGACTTCTAGGGTACACCTGATCTGGTCCTGAGGATGTATCCACTTATGTGTTTCAAGTCGCCCAGTACTTCCTCCTCTGTAATATTGACATTTTTCAAGATGTCACCATCTCTTTCCCTACATTCTATATCTTTCATGTCCTTTTCCACAATACATACTGCTGCAAAATACTCATTTAGTATCTTCCCCCATCTCCTGCGGCTCCACACAAAGGCTGCCTTGCTGATCTTTGAGAGGCCCTGTTCTCTCCCTAATGTATTTATGAAAATCCATTGGATTCTCCTTAAGATTGTAATTGGGAAAGCAAATAGGGTTAAGTATAATCCTACTGCCTACATACGCTGAGGATTCACTCAATCTCTTCTGTCTATTCCTGACTAATGCTTCCTTTTTCTTAACCAAAACGTCACTTTTTCCAGTCATCCAGTGGTGTTGGATGTCTTGAAATGCATAAAGGTGGATAAATCCCCAGGATCTGATATGGGATGCCTTAGAATTCTGTACAATTACAGCATTTAAAAGGCATCTGGATGAGTATATGACTAGGAAGGGTCTAGAGGGATATGGGCCAAGTGCTGGCAAATGGGACTAGATTAGGTTAGGATAACTGGTCAGTGTGGGCGAGTTGGACTGAAGGGTCTGTTTCCGTGCTCTATGTCTCTATGACAGGTTCATGGAGGGATGTCGAAACATGGATGTGAATTTCAAAATCTAAACTGGACCAGAGAGCACAAAGTTAAGGGTTAAACAGGGCCATTGCAAATTCTTAGCCAGATGGCATAATGTCAAAAAAGGATGTTTAGAAATCTCAATTGGATGAAAGTACAGTTTGCAATGAGCAAGAGGAAATTGACTTTAGCCTCAATTTGAAGGATTTTCTCTGATTGAGAAAAGCCCTACAATGGCTTATTTGCATGCAGCCAAGGAAGAAAAGCAATAAGTAGGTATTTTTCCTAAGTGGAAGACAGTGACTAGTAGGGTACTGCAGCATCATGTTTGGACCCTAGTTAATTTACAATATACATTGATTTAGATGGAGAAACTACATAACATAACATGTAAGTTAAAACAAAACTGGCTGGAGGTGTGGAGGAGAGAAGCTTTAGATGAGAAAATACTTTTATCCAGATTATACAGTATCTGCAATGAGAATTCATCCACTTTAGTAACAAAACAAGTTGGCAGGTTAGTATTTGAATAGCAATAAACTATAGTTTAGAAAGTCCTATGCACTAGTTGCTAAAAGCACATGATGCGTTCATAGTTCTACACCACCCTTTGGCCCATATCCTTGCAAAACCTTTCCTTTCCCTGTATTTGTCCAAATGCCTGTTAAATTTGTTGATTTGCCCAGCTCATTCCATATGTGTACAAGGTCCTGTTGCAATTTCTGCTAACCTTTCTCACTATCCATAAAACTACCTATTTTAGTGTCATCTGCAAATTTACTAATCAAGCTTTGTACATTCTCATCCAAATCATTGATTACAGATAACAGACAGCAATGCGCCCATCACCAACCCTTGAGGCACGACACGAGTCACAGGCCTCCAGTCCGACAAGCATCCTTCCTCTATTATCCTCTGCTTCCTACCATCAAGCCAATTGTGTATCCAATTTGCGAGCTCACCCTGGATTCCATGCGATCTAACTTTCCAGAGCATGTGGAACCTGATCAAAGGCCTTACTGAAATCTATATAGACTATGACTACCACCTTGCCCTCATCAACCTTCCTGGTCACTTTATCAAAGAATTCTAACAAATTTGTGAGGCATGATCTCCCACACACAAAGCTATGCTGACTACTCCTAATCAAACCCTGCCTTTCCAAATGCACATATCTTATCCGTCAGCATCTTCTCGACTAACTTAGCTACCACAGATGTTAGATTTTTCTTTAAAGCCCTTTTTAAATAAGGTACAACATTTATTAGCCTCCAGTCTTCCAGGACCTCACCCACGGTCAACGATGATGCAAAAATATCAGTTAGGGAGCCCTGCAATTTCTTTTCCAACCTCTTGCAGTGTTCTTGGATATATCTGGTCAGGATCAAGAGATTTATCCACCTTCATACATTCTAATACATCCAACACCACCTCTATTGTGATATGGATTGTCCCCAAGTCTTTCACCATGGTAAATAGAGAAATATTCATTAAGGACCTCACCCATCTCCTATGGTTCCACACATACATGTTTGCTTTGGTGCTTGAGGGGTCCTATTCTTTTTCCTTTTAATATATTTTAGATTCACCCAAAGATATCTTGTACCCCCTTTTCTCCCTCCTGATTTCCTGCTTCCTGTATCCCTTGTATACCTCCAGAGATTCCTTTGATCCCAGCTGCCTGTACCTGAGCCATGCTTCGTTTTTTCTGGTCAAAGCCTCAAACTCGTTTGTCATCCAGGGTTCTCTACTCCTGCCAACCTTGCCCTTCACCCTCAAAGGAACATACAGACCTTCAAATCTAGCTCTTTCACTTTTAAAGACCTCCCACTTGCTAGAGGTTCCTTTGTCTGCAAACAAACTACTCAAATCAACCCTTAAGTTCCTGTGTTGCTTGCTCCAAATTAGAACTTGGACCAGTTTTGTCCCTCTCCATAACTATTTTGAAATTAATAGAACTATGGCCACTGGTTCTAAAGTACTCCCTTACTGTCCTGCCATATTTCCTAAGGGTAGGTTAAAAGTTTTGTCTCTTCCTCAGTAGGACCCTCTATAAACTGCTTGAGGAAGCTTTTCTGAACATATTTAAATTCCACCCCACCTAAGCCCTTAACATCATGGCAGTCCCAGTCTGTGCTTGAAAAATTAAAATCACCGACTATGACTAGGGGTCAAAAGACTCAAGACTTTTAAGAAAGAAGTAGATTTGTTCTCATTATAAATCGATCAGTTATACTTATCCTAA
Source organism: Chiloscyllium plagiosum (assembly GCF_004010195.1). NCBI lineage: Eukaryota > Metazoa > Chordata > Chondrichthyes > Orectolobiformes > Hemiscylliidae > Chiloscyllium > Chiloscyllium plagiosum. Next base: position 65,586,201 of record NC_057727.1, read on the forward strand.
ACAGTTGAGCAGGCCAACTCTTGCTCCACTTTTCTATGTTTCTATTAGGACTTTTAATGCTGCTAAAAATAATATCTATGATCTAAGATACAGATAGTCCAGACTGATGATTTACTCTGTATGCACGCTTATACACAGGAGGCTATAAGCAGAAGATGCCTTAACAAATGAGTGATGTTTGTCATGAACAAAGAAACATAGTACATAATCTGTTCAGGAGCATCTCACACACTCGGCCAAAGGATTTCTCTACTAACGCACAAAAGGAGCTAATCTTTATTTTTCATTTTACAAAATAAAAACAAGAGGTCCATTAGGCAGTTTACAGACTTGTAACATTTAATTACAAAAAGTCTTTATTTTGAACAAACTGGTTTTTAATATATTTTATGGGCAGGGTGAAAGTAGAGAGGGGGAATAAACTCAAACCACACTGCCTCCTGTACAGTGAATATATCACAAGGAGAGCTAACACAGGCCTGTCCGGTGCAGTGGTAGTAGCACTTCACTGTTGCACCTGTCTCACACACAAGAGCAGCAGTTTGCAGAAGGACAGTTAGCACCACAGACTCCCTCAACAACTAGTGGTAACAGCTTTTGGGGCTTGACTGCAACGTGTTAAATCCATTTCCTCATTTAATGAAGATGAGCAAACAAATAGACAAGATCTTGTCCAGTGCACAGCCCTCCAGGAGCAGAAGACAACACACCTGTACTTGCAGGTATATCACACTCTAATACTTAACAATGAAAAAACAATGGAAGCACTAAAAGGGTGATGAGATTCAGAATGTTACATAAACAAGTTTCCACTTTTCCATCAAATTCTCAATGTGAAGAAACCATGACATTCTCTCAACACAATCTGACCTCTGGCATTCAGGATAAAGAGAATTTGCATAGCATTGGCCTTAATATATTAACATAGCCTGCAAATGTGTAACAGAAATCAGAAGGGGATACAGATGCCAGCACTGTAGCAGTGAATGGTTAAATTACAACTGAGAAGAGGATTTATTTACTAAATTAATTTCTCCCATTGAAAAAAAACTGCAGCTGTTATAATGAGTGGATCTGTTCTGAAGGAGCAAGGTACACACAGGAACTAAGACTCTCCAGCAACAATAGAGAATTCACAAACATTTCCAGAACCAGCATCCTCCTTTAATATAGAAGGCAGAGTCTTGGAATTCATCACTTAAAAGCAGATTCACCTGACTGAAACAGTCGGCTGAAGATTGTATTAACAGCAGGAACAATGCACAAAGGTGGTTGGGCGGTGGGAGGATGGAGGTGGATGGCACAGTCAGAAACTGGATGTGCACCCAATATTAATAAATAACATGATTTGATGTTTGGTACACAAAATATGAAGTTACTCCACTTTTAACAAAGAAAATGCAAGTACAGGGGAGAGCCTGGGTCCCGTGCATAAGACAAATGCTACATGCTCCTTACAGACTCATACAAACTTTAAGAAGGAACTCAAATGTATTATCACAATTACTGCTGTTATAATGGAAGATTTCCAAGAACTAAATCCTCAAGGTTAGCTAGTAGTTCTCATAGCCAGCTTTGCACTGAATCTCATGCCCCAGGCAAAAAGAACTGTTCCAAGACTTTATTCAGTTTAAATACGGAGTTGACCAGGGTAATTTAATGGCAGGGTAATGATAATTAAGAGCTCTCTTCTCCCCACCAACCCTTCTAATAGGGATCTTACAACACAGGACATAATAGTTACAGGATTTCAGAAACAATTTCAACTCATTGGAGAGTTGTAACTTCTTCATTACTAGGTGACAGATGGGGGTCCCGTGTTTGACAAGTTTGACAAGTTCATTAAAGCCCCCTTTTATTTCACCCCATCTGCGCTACGTACAAACAAAAACACAAAAAAAACTTGCATAGCTAATATATCTAAGGCTTCTATTGATTAATAACATTGTCCACCTCGTATAGTAACAATTTCCAAATAACAGTCTTGGGACTTAAAACGATTAAAAGTTAAAAAATCAAATTGAAACTAGCCACAGTACACACTGTGTTGACATTTCCCAGATCAGATCACACCTGGCTTCTTGAACACCGCTGTTAAAGTCTTTTATTTATGCTATTGCAATAAACAAAATATAATACATTTACCCTGAATGCTCTCTCCTGGCCAAGCTCGGCAGGTTCGCAGAAGGTAGACTTGTCCATGAGTGGGTTTCACAGATGCCAGTGATCTGGATGTGTGTCTGTAAACTGATTGAACTGGGAAGGGACAACAAGCGGAGGGAAATGAGGAAAATGGCACTCGGGAGACAATATTGCTGCATTTCACGTCACCAAAATGGTGAGCTTCAGCAATCAATTGTTTCAGGGACAGCATAAGACAACTCAAGCACCATGACCATTGCCATAAATTAGTAGTCAGTTGTCAGGCTGTACAGAATAGACAAACTCTGCAGGGTTACATTAAGCCTAATCTCAGGCTTCAATACCATTCTCAAATTTAGATAAAAGTCATGTCATGCTGGCAGGGGCAGTATCAACACATCAGAGAGCAAACATTTGGATTATTACTGCCCAGGTTATAACCACTCAGGCTCCATTCTTCAAGTGCCAGCATGTGGTCACCATGTGCTGCAGAACTACATTATGGCAACTCATGTAGTGGTGGAATAGCACCTCACCTCGTGGGTTTAAGCAGGTGAGGTGGTCAGTCTCTGTAATGCTGCTCACCACAGTGAATTGCTGCCTTCAGGAGAGCAGCAAAATTCTCATTAAAAACTTGACATATGTTCGAATTTAACATGTCTTACCAGTAGGGAAAATTAAAACGATTGTTTAGAGTAATGAAGTGGGCCTTATGGATTACAATTGGGCTAAATCAATAACCAGAGATTTGAATGACCATTCTCACATCAAAGTGGACAGGACTTCAGAACCAATTTCAAAACAGAACCTGTATTCCATTTCTCACCTTTTCCTCTCTGGGAAATGACCAACTCTGTGCTATGTTCATAAGCTCTTGGCATCCTAGCTGAAGCTAACAAGAACTGGTGGTGTAAATGCAGCAAACAACAGCTTATGCCAGAACAGTGACCCTGTGATCAACTGTAATGAGGCCACCTAGAGTCACTGAACGAAGGAATGATGGAGGCCTCATTTTCATTTCCAAAACTACAGTAAACATCTAAAACTCGAAAAGTTGTCTTTATATTAGTCACTAAACCCCTTCCAGGGGTGCATTAACAGGCTAACAGCCAGACTGTTCCAACATGGCCACCATTCAACTACCATTTCTTTATTGATTCAAGGAACCAGAATCAGTTTGGTCTGACTACAGTTGGTCCAAATATTAGCTGAACTTTGGTCAGAATTATAATTCCCCCTTTCCCTCTTTAAAAAAAACAAAACATCTGTACTGTAGAAACTTGTGATGATAAATACCCAAGTTTATAAATAAGTTAAAGTGGAGTTTACTTACAAAAGAAAAAATATTAATAATGCTAGTTCTAAATTTTAAAGCAAACCCTTAAACTGGGAAACCTTCCACAGGTCCACTGGGTTTAATATTAGTGTAAAAACACCAATTTGAATTTTACCTGAATGAACCAATTCCCTACAGATTTAATTCATATGGCCTGTCTGCTGTGAGATTTGACACTGCATTGTCATGTTCCAGAGGATAATTAAGATATTCTATATAAAACATCAACCGTATTAGTTTCATTCAGAGAGTTTCCCCTGCCCATGAACCCTAACTTCACTAATGGACAGGCAAGAATTTTGCCAATCATCCATTAACCCAATCCAAGTAGCATACAGTATTTGAAAACTTCATAATTTTCAAAATTAACAACCATTGAGGAAGAGTCAGGGCTTATGGTATTTTGCAGAACATAAAATGGGAGCTTGTAATCAATTAGTTTCCACTTTTGCTGTTCAGTGGTACCTCCAAGTATTATGAACAAAAATGATTTTTTTTCATTCACTCAGTTTCAATTTTGACCCTTTGTTTCATGTTGGAGTACAATTCTCCGGTTTCCAGCAAGGCCATCAAGCCCACTCTCTGACAACAGTCAGCATTGAGAATGCATCATAGTGGGGAGATGACTGAAACAACTACACCAGGTTCAGTGATTGAGAAGAGTGCTCGAAACCTTACAAACTACACAGCATGTTGCACTTAGCCTCTAAACTGTCAGGGAATAAATTATCTGTTGGCTTTTCAATCCAGTTCCTTCCCAGAGTTAAAAACTCTCTTCACTTGCCACATCTCCCTTCACCCTCTTCGCCTACAAACAGAAGAAAACTCTCCATTCCATTTCTCATCCGGCGTCAGCAAGTTGCACATCAGCTCGTTTTAAAAAAAACACACAAAAGAAAAACCTACAAAAGGGGCAGTCAATTTTTGTAACTCAGCCCCTTTAAATAGATTTGATGACACCACCCTCTCCAGCAAAGACAGGAAGTAACTGCAGTTTTCCTGCTCAAGTTAAGTCAGAGGTTGTTTAAATTCTTAAATGAAGGCAAAAATTCCTTCCAGACATGAAACAAAAAAAAAAATCCAGCGTAAAGTTTTATTTAAAAAAGATGAAAAAAAAACACTTGGCCAATAATTTAAAAAAACATAAAAAAGACAACATTTACAATGGTAGTCATCGGCCATAAAATTCGGGTGAATGACTTGTCAATTAATTAATTACTTAAAAAGATTTGGATGACAGCCCTGTCCCTTAGGAGTAGGTCAGCCTGTGTTACTACTCGTGACCTCAATGACATCGTCATCTGAACTGCCAGCAGTGTCCAAGCCTGCAGGTGGGTCCACTCGTGGAACCGTGGTGCCAAGGAACTCCGGAGCTGGGTAGCTGGAAGATGACGACGTTGATGGCGCAAAGACTCTGCTGGTCTGTCCCACGCCGGCCGACAGGCTGTTGGTGAGCAGGGGCATCGGGTATGGGGCGAACATCCGGGGCTCATTTAGCAGAGACTGGGCGAATGGGTGGTGCAGGCCGGGCAGCAGGCCTGCGGGCAGGGTCGAGGTTGGGTTGAGCATGAAGGGCGCCGCAGTGCCTGTGGCTGAGGTAGGGGCAGCGGGGCCAGCAGTGCTAGCAGCGAGTCGCGGGTCAGTAGTCATGGGGAACATCAGGCGTGGGTCCCCCAACAAGCCAGGCAGTGTGTAGTAGGGGCTCCCCGTGCTGTACAGGGGGTTCAGGAGAGTCGGACAATTACCAGCCAGCCCAGACATCTCAGGGCTCAAGCCAACAGACGATAAGTTAAAGCCAGCAGGAAGAGAGTAGTTGTGTGCTGGCATTGAGTGCCGTTGCTTCCGGACGTGGTCCTCTAAAGGAGAAGAGGAAGCCTTGCGCTTGCCTCCTCTGACGTCCATCCCAAAAGCGCCCGACGTCCAGTCCATATAGCGACTTGCTGTTGGCATGTTCAAGGCAGCAGCACGGGCTGATGCAGAACTGTTGATGCCTAGGAGTTGGTCAGATGGCTGGGCCGGCCTCAGTTTGCTGTGGTCTCCATGTGTGTTGGTGACGGTGCCAGGCCGGTCGCTGGACTCTCTGGCAGCTGCTGCCTCAGCGTAACGCTGGAGCTCACTTATAATCTCTGGACTGTCCGGGGAAAGAGGCCGTGCGATCTCCTCTGGGGAAAGGCCCTTTTGTGCCTGGTCAGGGGATGAAGAGCCGTGACCCCCATGATTAAGGGAATCTGCCTGCGAACCTGTGAAGAATTAGCAAAATCAAGTTAAACTTCTGGGTCATAGAGCTGCACAGCACAAAAACAGACCCTTCGGTCCAACTCGTCCATGCCAACCAGTTATCCTCAATTAATCTAGTCCCACCTGCCAGCATTTGGTCTACATCCCTCCGAACCGGTCCTATTCATATATCAATCCAGATGCCTTTTAAATGTTGAAACTGCACCAGCTGCCACCACTTCCTCTGGCAGCTCATTCCATACATGCAACACTCTCTACGTGAAAAAGTGGTCCCTTGGGTCACACTTAAATATTTCCTGTCCCACCCTAAACCTATGCCCTCTAGTTTTGGACCTCCTTAAAGGAAAAAGACCAATGCTATCCACCCTATCCATGTCCCTCAATTTTATAAACCTCTATAAGGTCACCACTCAGTCTCTGACGCCCCAGGGAAAACAGCCCCAGCCTATTCAGCCTTGCCCTACAGGTCAAACTCTCCAACCCTGGCAGCATCCTTTGTAAACCTTTTCAAGTTTCACAACATCTTTCCTATAGCAGGGAGACCAGAACTGAATGCAGTACTCCAAAAGTGGCCGATCCAATGTCTCTGCACATCTGCAACAGGACATCCTAACTCCTATACTCAATGCACTGACCAATAAAGGCAAGCGTACCAAATGTCTTCTTCACGACCCTGTCTACCTGCAACTCTGGTTTCAAGGAACTATGAACCTGCATCCCAAGGTCGCTGTTTGCCAACACTCCCTAGGATGTTACCGTTAAGTGTGTAAGTCCTGCCCTGATTTGCCTTACCAAAATGTAGCACCTCACAGTTATCTAAACTAAATTCCATCTGCCACTCCTCAGCCCATTTGACCATCTAATCAAGGTCCCGTTGTACTCTCGGGTAACATTCTTCACTGTCCACTACTCCACGAAAGAGTCACCAACTGAATACTTGACTTTCAACAGCTTCAGCAAGCCGTGTGGAGCCTTCGCTTTAGGCTGGCCACTCAGAGCAGGTAGCTATTATAGTCAATAGAATCACAGAATCCCTACAATGTGAAAACAGGCTCTTCGGCACAAATCCATACCAATCCTCCGAAGAGTATCCCACCCAAACCCATTCCCCATTACTCTTCATTTAACTCCTGACTAATCCATCTAACCTACACATCCCTGAACACTAGGGGCAACTTAACATGGACAATTCACCTAACCTGCACATTTTTGGACTGTGGGAGGAAACCGGAGCACCCGGAGGAAACCACGCTGACACAGGGAGAATGTGCAAACTCCACACAGTAAGTCACCCGAGGCTGGTCCCTGGTGCTGTGAGGCAGCAATGCTAACCACTGAGCCACCGTGCTGCCCAAGTACAGAGGAACCTCGATTATCCGGCATTTGAATATCTGAATTTCGGATTATCCGAACAAGATCATAAGTTCCTGATGCCTGGCTAAACTGTTATCCAGCATTCAATTATACGAACATTTGATTATCCGAACAAAATACTCCTCACCCTGGTCATTTGGATAATCAAAGTTCCTCTGCATTCACTTATGTTCAGTACCTAACTGTCTCATTTCTAATTTCCTACTCCTAAGTTTTCCCCTTTGGAATGGCTACCATTATTTCCAAACGTTCTCTCTCCAATTCCTGCCTGTGTACTGAATTCAAAATATTCAAACATTTTGCAATAGCCTTGCCCCACCTTACTTACCTAGCATCAATTAGACTATTCCCATTAATCTTGCCATCTCCTCTGCCTAGCTAAATTGAATTTTTCCAATGTCCTGGGCATTATCTATTCCTCAACCAACAGGATATTTCAGCATTTCTCTCACTTCTACTTTTGGGACCTTATTGCCTGCAAAGTTTCTATTGCACTTCCTACATTATGGAGACAACCCTTTAAAATTACTTTGTTGACTCTAAAGCACTCTCTGATATCTTGAGGTCATGAGAGTGTAGAAATTCAAATTCTGCTTTCTTTCATTCCCTGGAATGCCTGCTGCAATTTTTTAAATCCGTCGTGCTGACTATCCTTTCAGTCATCTTCAGCTCTTATTAAACTGATGCATGTCTCCTGTATGAGGTGCCCCCAGACATGTGTCACTTCATACAACCTTAACTACTCTATTTATTAACACTATTATAATATATGTGGCTCAACATCTTATTGAATTAAAATCCCCAAACCCCTTCTTTCCCCTGCTGCATTTCAGTAAGAGTGATCACAACTCCCTGACCTTTACTATAGTCATGGAGGGGGATAGGGGCAGACAATATGGGAAAGTATTTAATTGGGGAACAGGGAATTACAATGCTTTTAGGTAGGAACTGTGGAGCATAAATTGGGAGCGGTTATTCTCAGGGAAATGCACAACAGAAATGTGGAGGTTGTTTAGGGAGCACTTGCTGAGAGTGCTGGATAGACCGTCCCACCGAGACAGGGAAGGGATGGTAGGGTGAAGGAACCTTGAATGACAAGAAATGTGGAAACATCTAGTCATAAGGAAAAAGGAAACTTACTTAAGGTTGAGGAAACAAGGATCAGACAGGGCTCTAGAAGGTTAAAGATAGCCAGGAAGGAACTGAAGAATGGACTTAGCAGAGGTAGAGGTGGGTATGAAAAAACTCGGCAGGTAGGACTAAGGAAAACCCCAAAGCATTCCACATTTATGTGAGGAACAAGAGGATGGTCACAGAGAGGATAGGGACAATCAGGGATAGTGGAGGCAACTTGTGCCTGGAGTCAGAGGAGGTCCTTAATGAATACTTTGCTTCAGTATTCACTAGTGAGAGACCTTGTCGTTTGTGAGGACAGCATGAAACAGGCCGGTATGCTCGAACAGGTTGATGTTGAGGAGGATGAGCTGGAAATTTTGAAACAACATGAAGATAGGTAAGTCCCCTGGGCCAGACAGGATATAGTCAAGATTACTATGGGAAGTGAGGGAAGAGATTGCTGCAACCTCGGTGACGATCTTTGCGTCCTCACTGTCCATTGGAGTAGTGCCAGATGATTGGAGGGTGGCAAATGGTATTCCCTTGTTCAAGAAAGGGAATAGAGATAACACTGAGAATTACAGACCAGTCAGTCTTTCGTCAGTTGTCAGCAAATTACTGGAGCGGATTTTGAGGGACAGGATTTATGGCTATTTGGAAGAGCATAGTTTAATTAGAGATACTCAGCTTGGCTTTGTGAGGGGCAGGTCATGTCTCACAAGCCTTTGAGGATGTGACAAAACACATTGATGAAGGCAGAATAGTGGATGTGGTGTACATGGATTTTAGCTATGCACTTGATAAGGTTCCTCATGGCAGGCTCATTCAGAAAGTAAGGAGGCATAGGATACATGGAAATTTGGCTGTCTGGATGCAGAATTGGCTGGTTCGTAGAAGACAGAGAGTAGTAGTAGATGGAAAGTATTCAGCCTGGAGCTGTGACCAGTGTTGATCTGAAGGAATCTGTTCTGGACCTCTGCTCTTTGAGTTTTTTTTAGAAGTGACTTGGATGAGGAAGTGGAAGGATGGGTTAATAGGTTTGCCGATGACACGAAGTTTTGGTAGAGTTGTGTAGTGTGGAGGGCTGTTGTCAGTTACAACAGGGCATTGACAGGATGCAGAGCTGCGTTGATAAGTGGCAGATGGACTTCAACCTGCAAAGTGTGAAGTGATTCATTTTGGAAGGTCAAATTTGAATACAGAATGCAGGGTTTAAGACAGGGTTTTTGACAGTGTGGAGGAACAGAGGGATCTTGGAGTCCACGTCCATAGATCTATAAAGCTGCAGCTCTATGAAGCCCTGCTTAGACCACACTTGGAATATTGTGTTCAGTTCTGGTCGCCTCATGAAAGAAAGGATGTGAAAGCTTGAGAGAGGGTGTACAGGAGATTTACCAGGATGTTGCCTGGACCGGAGGGCATGTCTTATGAAGAAAGGTTGAGAGAGCTAAGGCTTTCTTCACTGGAGTAAAGGAGGATGAGAGGTGACTTGATGGAGGTGTACAAGACAATGAGAGGCATAGAGTAGATAGCCAGAAGCTTTTTCCCTGGGCAGAAGTGGCAATGACGAGGGGACATAATTTTAAGGTGATTGGGGGAAGGTTTATGGGCGATGTCAGAGGTAGGTTCTTTACACAGAGAGTGGTGGGTGTGTGGAATGCACTGCCAGTAGTGGTAATAGAGTCAGGTAAATTACGGACATTTAAGCGACTCTTGGATTGGTACATGGATGATCGTAAAATGAAGGGTATATACATTAGTTTGATTTTAGAGTAGGATAAAAGATTAGCACAATATTGACGGCCAATGGGCCGTACTGTTCTATGTTCCATAACCTGTGGAACTCTCCATCCTCCTCAGTCTTCCATCCCTCTTACAATCTGCAGGTGTTCAGCACCAGACTGAGGGTGACCTATCACTTAGACTGTGATTTACCGAGTCTATTCTTAATAACCTTGGTAGCAGCCAGCATTAAGGGTTCTTTAACACTGGTTTGCCAATGTGAACTTGAATTATAGATCTGTAAACTACCCTTTTGTTAAGAACTATTCATAAACCATAGGAATAAAGTTGTGAAACTTGAAAGGGTTCAGAGAAGATTTAGAAGGATGTTGCCAGGGTTGGAGGGTCTGAGCTATAGGGAAAGGCTGACGAGGCTGGGGTTGTTTTCCCTGGAGCATTGCAGGCTGATGGGTGACCTTATAGAGGTTTATAAAATCATGAAGGGCATGGATCGGGTAAATAGATAACGTTGGGGTTGGCGAGTCCAGATCTAGAGGACATAGGTTTCGGGTGATGGGGTTAAGATTTAAAAGGGACCTAAGGGACAACCTTTTCATGCAAAGGGTGGTGTGTGTATGGAATGAGCTGCCTGAGGAAGTGGTAGAAATTAGTACAATTACAACCACTTAAAAGGCAACGGATAGGTAGATGATTTGGAACGGTTTAGAGGGATATGGGCCAAGTGCTGGCAAATGGGACTAGATTAATTTAGGATATCTGGTTGACATGGCCGAGTTGGACTGAAGGGTCTGTTTTCGTGCTGTACTTTCTATGACTGTGAGTTTCTCCTGAATGATTCAATTATAATCTCATTTGCACAGATGAAAAGCCACCACTTAATCATTTTTTTTTAACCCTTCATTTAGCCTCAGGTGCACTGAAACACTCATTGGTCAAGTTGGCCATGAGCTGTCCACCAGCCTTTGTCTAATGTTAATAACAGGTCCTTGGTCCTGCCCTCATCTATTGAGAAGGGACTGTATAAATGTAACTGGGTCTTTCCACATGGATCCTGTGGGTGGGTTTTACCCATGTGCTGACACTAGGTAAAGGTGTGTTCTTCTCACGTCTCTGCTTGAGGCGCCAGCAGACTGTCAACTCATCTCACCTGATGCAGCTGCATGGCTTCCCTCAGTCACTTTTGGTTTATTGCCCATTCGCACAGCAAAGATCCTTCCATCACAGGTGCGTATGTACATCCCTAAGATACAAGCGCAAGGCATTTTAACAAGCAATCAAAATGCAGTAACCCAGTTAACTACACTGTTGTTTTATTCACATCCCTGAAGTTCTTAGCCTTGGTGAAATGAAGCATTTAATGCCCAAACGTTAAACAAGAGTTTTGCATAAAAATTTGGGTGAGCCATTATTTGACTGAGAAGTTGCACCTCCATTCACTCCTGGCCTCAATCGACTCACTTACTCAAAGTTCCTCCTTCACTGTGTACAGCTATGGCTCAGTGGTAGCACTCCTGCCTCAGATTAAATAAGTAAAATGCAATCTGAAAGTTCAGGACAGAATCAAAGTAATACTGCACTGGTGGAGAAATGTCTTACAAACAGAAGGTTAAACATAGGCCACTTTTACCCACTCAAGTAGACTGATGTCATGGCAACATTCAAAGAGCAATGGTGCCCAACTAACATTCATCCCTAAAACCTAGACTCTCTGGTGTGGCCACCTCAATGATTTTGGGATTTTGTTGTGCAATGAATGGCTGCCAAGATTCCTATGATCCAACAGAAAGGATACTACAAAATGCCCAAGTAGGATTCAATGCTGTTATTGCTCCCTTTTCTTTCCAAAGAAAACAATTCAATGACATCATGCAGGCAGATTGACCCCGACTCTATAAAAACAAACTTACTGTCACTGCCGTAGTCTCATTACTCCACTTGTCAACTGCTTTAACACAACTAAAACCATTAGCTCCCTATGTAGGGATGGAAATTGTAGATTTACAATGCATCACTTGGCAATACAGAGCACTTCTGTATCCAAGAGCCCCCACACAGACTGAGATCAAGGTCTCGACAGGGATTTAACATCTTTGTATTAAAACAGGGTGTAGCATTCAAATGTGTTTTATTGAAAATCTAATAAAAGAAACCATGTCAATGAACAGGGATTCCCCCCAGACTCAGTGTTGCTAGTTTCACAATTCAGTTAAGGTAAGGGGACTTCCCTTCCTCTTACAATTTATATAGAAGACCCCATGATATTTGCCTCAGACACAAATGAGTGGGCAGGCCTAGCCATTCTCTTTTTACTAGGGATTGCCTTTATCCTTCAAGCCAAAAGCTACTTCCAAACACTAGCTGCAAATGGGAGCTGATGGTAAAAGGGAGGGAGGCTAAAGGAAGGAAAGGGAGTAAGGTGAGTATAAGGATGAGGAGAAAGATTACAAATTGATTTAAGGCAGATATTCAAATGGTGGCCACACACCAAGGTCATCACATCCCTACTCTTTTACTCCTCCTTTTCTCCAGGATGCTTCCAGATCAACCTGAACAGGCCTACGTCAGCATAATTGTATAACCGGCCACCTAACTAAATAAAACAGATAGGGCAGAGGGGGCATTTGGTTCCACCAGAAGCAGAAGGGCTCAATTATATCATGAACATGACAAGGAACGTCAGATATTCCCTACATTTGTGGCCACTGGCTTTGAATATATTCTGATCTGTTTGCAATATTGCACCTTAAAAGCATCAACTGAGGAGGAATGGTCAGAAATTTCAATAAATCTCATGAAAGGACAGCTATTAGAAACTACCTTTTGTTCCCCTGATTACATGGATGCTTTCCCCAGCATTAATCCTTGCTTGGACATCAGTTGATGTGTTGGTTCCAGGAATAACTATATCTGTAAATGTAAACAGCAAGAAGAGCAATTCATTGAAATGAATTTCACTAACCATCTATATATACACCAGCTACAAACGTTGAGAATCATTGCCATGAATGGACTACAGATGATGCACGACATCAAAAGAGCTTGAGGAAATGGTAAGCCACAAAGCCGTGTCTCCACAATCTAAGTAGTGCACTGGCCTGATACCAGGAGCTTCTGTTTGTCTATATGGAACATAGTCACGACTCTCAGTCACAGTCCTCACTTTCCTCTGCCTTGCCACTCCACATCACACCTGAAAACATCAAGCCATAGCTCTGAATCTTAGTCAGGAAGAGCAGCACCTACAAGACAGGGAATCTTTTATTTTTGTGGGGCTGGGGAGGAGGGTTTGTCCCCTAAACCAGAAGAGAGAGGGGCCTAACTTCTGCTTTAAGGCAAGGGGTTTGGGAGAGGAAGAGAAGAGGAAAAGAGAGAGAGAGCAAGAGAGCCTGCTGGCTGAATGTGAGAGGTTGAGGAATGAGTGGCAAGTGGGTGTGAGCACTAGGCTTTGAGCAGGTCAATTCAAGATGAGGTTCTATCCATCACATACAAGCCATCAACTCCCTGAAAGACTGCTGCAATCAAGGTAATGGAGCAGGCTTCCTGAGTCTGAGATAGAAATAGCAAGAGAGCATGCATGGATGGGAGGGAACAAGTGAGTGCACACATTGCATGCAAGAGTGTGAAAGGCGTGCATTTTGGCAGGGAGAGAGAGAATTAATCTGGTTGCGGGAATGGGGTTATGTGTATGTGCATGGGACGTGAATAAGTGAGAGCGAAAGAGAAACAAGTCAAGGAAACAAAGGTAGTATGAACGCCGAGACTGAGTCAGGCAGATAACCACCATTTCGCCAGCTCTATTCCCTAAAACCCAAGCCACAACGCTCGCTGAAAGCCAATCCACTGCTGACACCCATCTTCCCATGAATTACACCAAGACCAACTCCAAGAGTGAGCCATGAGGGGTGAATACAAGGTCACTGTTAGCTAAACTCAACTTCTTCACTGAGCAGTGAGCTCTATCCTCTTGCCTGAAGATCAGCACATGGGGCATAGTCTCTCTCTCTTTCTGCTGCTTAACTAAGATGGCAAAACAGGATCTTATTCTTTAACTCTGCTGCTTAGCACTTTTTAATTGACGTACATTTATTTCACTAATCAATCTATTCATTCGGAATTTTAAAATTCTTAAATGTGAATAAGCCAAACCTCATCTTTGAGATTTTCAGACTGGTCCAGGAGTGGGAGGACAGTTGAAATGTGGCATTACCCCATATAAAATGGCGCTGAACTAGAAAGAAATTCTCCACACCTAGTTGCTAGCATTGCTGAGGAAGCAGCCCCTCCCTCCACACATAAACACACAATTGGGAACTTGGCTCTGGACAAAACGAATGCCACATGGCTTGGTGTGGAATGCCAATGCCTACCTGTGGTGGTGACGATTTTCTGTACCACGACACCAGCACGCTGGAGGTGACTGACTGGGAACACAGGACCAAATCCCGAACTCGGTATTGCCATTCCACCTGGCACCTGCCGAGGCATCATTGGAATTGGCGTTGACTGCAAAGGGCGAACACTAGCCACTGGCTTCTCATCCAGCCCCTTGATTGGGCCCCTCCTGCAGGAAAACAACTGGAGCATCAAATATCTGCTGCAAAGCCCTTGAAAGGATCCAACAGTTTGTTACACAAACAGCCAGAAGAATGCAAATTGTTTTAGAACATTGAACAGTACAAGAATGGGCCCTTTAGCCCACCATGTTGTACCAAACATGAAACAAAATTAAAATAACCCCTTCTGCCTGCCATTAAGAAGCTAGAACTGCAATACAGCACCCATCAGATGGTATTGAGGTGGCAGTGGGCACCAGTGGTCCCAACAGACGTCTCACAGTGGATTGCAATTACACTCCACACTTTCCCCTTCAAGTGTGCCACTGCAATTCTGAGAGGACTTGTCAGGGAGGGAGACAGACATGTCTTCAACAGGCAGACATGAAAAGGGACAGTCCAGCGCAGCTTTGCAAACCGATTGCTAGGCATATCCCTCCAATGATGCAGGAAACATTCAAAGAGTGATAACACCAACACACGCAGTTGCAATTTGAAGCATCAACCTCAGTATGGAAGCTGTGCAATCAGAAACTACGCCACATGCGCAAAACCGTACAGAAGTGCTTATATACCAATGTCGCTGGCTGAAGATGGGGATGTTGGTAAGGCTCTGGTCACTGGCTGGGTAATACTGGGCATAAGATGGCCGAGTGTAAGGGACTGATGCCCGTTTCTCATCCTCATAGCTCTTCTTCGCTGCCTTCTTCTCTGCCTTGGTCAGCTTGTATTCCTTGCGGTCCATCAGCAATGATTCATGCTGGAAAGGTTGCTGCAGGAACAAAGGCTGGTTAATTTCCAAAAAAGAAAAAGAAGCTTTCCATGATAAAATACGTAGAAAAACTTATTGTTATAACCCCTGGATAAAAATGAAGGTGCTGAGTGGATAAAAGACCACTTGCTCTTGTGAGCAAGAGCATAACTGAAGATCATTAATAAAGATAATCACCAAGCAGGAAATTCAGATGAAACTTGTTCACCAAAGGTTGATAAGAATATACAACGCGCTACGACACAGTAGTTGAAGCAACTAGTATAAATGCATTTAAAAAGGAAACTAGAAAAGCACTGGAGAGTAATACACAAAGATAGCTACAAAGGTCAAGTTACACGTGAAAATATGGAAGGCGATAGAATAAGCAAAACATCAGTAATGAGGAAACTGGAAAGTTGCATCCAAATTTGTTGTTGATGCAAAATTTGGTGGCATTATTGACAGTGTAGATGATAGCATAGTATTACAAAGGGATATTGACTAAACGAATGGGCAAATCTGTTGGCAAATGGAATTCAATATAAGCAGTTGTGAGGTTATCCAATTTGGATACTTTCTAGATGGTATGAAGTTAAATATAGCGGATGTCGAAAGAGACTTGGTAGTTCAGATGCATAGATTTTTAAAATGTCTCAGAACAATGTAAAAAATAATTAAGAAAGTTAATGGAATGCTGGCCTTTATATCCAGAGGACTGAAGTACAAGGATGCACAAGTTATGCAGCACTTAGACAAAACACTGGTTAGATCCCACTTGGGAGTACTGTAGGCAGATTGGGCACCACACCTTAGGGAGGATATACTGGCCTTGGAGGAACAACACCTGCACTTCAGAGGTTAAACTATGACAGATTATATGAATCAGACCCATTTTCTCTGGAATTTAAAAGGTAAGGGGTGATCTGATTAAAATCTTCAAAATTTTAACAGGAAAAGACAGGGTAGATAAGATAAACTATTTCCACTGGTTGAGGATTCGAGAATTAGAGTCAGACAATTTAGGAGAGAAGTCAGGAAGCACTTCCAGACACAAAGAGTGGAAGAGGAACAGCAGTGAGTGCAGGATTAGTTGTTAATTTAAATCTGAGATAAATAAACTTTGTTAAGCAAAAGTATTGAGGGATATGGGCCAAAGGCAGGTATAGAGAGTTCGGCCACAGATCAGCCAAGATCTCACTGAGTAGCAACAGAATTGAGGGATTGAATGGCCCACTTATATATGAATGGGGCATAAATTGAAATGGCCTATTTCTCTGCTACCTATCCTGCAACCACCCTCAGCTCAGTCTGAGGATTAAGCCTTCGAGTCTGTGTTTATCATTCAACAAGTCAGCTATTCAGTAAGTTGCACTGTATCACCAAGGAAAAATGCTCTCCTAGCTGATCCTGAGACTTGCAAATGGAAAACAAGTTATACCTTAGTGACAAGCTGTTTATGTTTGGCGCATGCTCTGAGAATTACTTCATCACATATTTTCTCTGGTTCAATGCTGGTATCTGATAAAACAGGCTCCTCCTCCACAAAATGCAGGAGTGATTCCACTTCCTTCCTGGTGAAATTCAGCACTGGATTGAGATCATCAATAACACGGTCTGTGGGATACAGATGAACAAGTAGACACGTGTGATTTACTTCACCTATTTCTCAACGACACCACCGTAGTAGCTTTAGGTTAACATCCCGGATAGAGACTATCAGCTGAGCATCGATCCAGGGCAAAAGGAGATAACAAAGACTTGTATTTACATAGTTTACTTTATAGTTATGAAAGCTGCTAACTATGCTTGAAATGGAGCAACTGCTGTAATTTAGGAAACGTGTCAATTTGTTCAAGCAAGTTGTCATAAACAGAAATAGCATAAAAGACGAAAACCCATTTCAGTGAGGTGGGTTAAGAGATAAATACCAATTACAACAACAGAAGATTCACTTGCTCTTCTTCAAACAGTACCATAGGATTTTTGTATTTACCCAAGAGGGCAGAAGGGGCATCAGTTTGATTTATCTGAAAAACAATACCTTTGATAGTATCATAGTCACTCAGTCCATAGGAATGGCAAACATTCCATAAACTATGGAAGAGAACACACCAACAGATCTCAGGAGCTGAATATTCTTTCAGTCCGAAAATCAGATGTGATCCTTGAACCGAAATGACTTTCAAATCCAACCCTGAGAGTTGCGATGCATGGACACATCATTTAAACAATGCACCAACACAAAGAGCACAGAATTACTTAGAATTCAATGTTCTTTCAATAGTTGTTGTGAAATCAACAGTGGGAAGTGGTATCTGTGTCAGAGGTCCACGCATAGCTGCTAAACAGGAAGGGAAGAGTCACTGGTGTAGTTAAGGACATTCCTGTCATTGCAGAGAGTTACTGCACATCTATCCAGCTGACTCTGCAATACCTTGGCAATCAGTAATGAAAAGTGCACCACTACCCTCCACTAAAATCCCTCATCCTGTAGAATCCAAATTTCATAATAAAAAATGCACAAGGATAAAACTCATGCTGTGGAAACAATGGATTTCTGAATGGTTATGTTTATTTGTGCAAAAGAACAGGAAGCTATTCCTGCTTATGCAGCAGTTTCATTTGGAGGAAATAAGGGATGCTGTCATGTGCAATGGTTGTATTATAACTTATTTTACAACTAGATAAATTGCATTAAGAGATGCAAATTATTAAGGAGGAATTAAAACAAAATTATGTTATGATTTACTATTCCCCAAAATATTCTATTGCTTTATCAGCATTATTCTTACTTTCATAGTTGTCAGTAAGGTACTCAAAACCATCAGAACAAGATTCCGGCTCTTTGGGAATAATTGGCTGTTCGAAAGCTCCTCAGTCACATCTGCACCGCAGTGACACCATGCACTGCACTCTACAGTTGGACAGCTCTATTTTTGATCATTTCGAAGTGAAATAAGTCTGAGTCCTAGTCCCCACTCTGTTTGCTATTTCCATAATCCTGACTTTTGCCTTCCCTGGAGTTACAGCGTGAGTCTGCATGCACACCAAAGCAGACAACACACTATACAATTCATCAAGACTGAAATGAAAGCAAAAGCGTGCAGCATCCTGATAAAGGAATGCCTCTATACATTGTGACATTTATTAACAGAGCAACTCCGTGACAAAGACTCTTAGACCTTGCTCCCACATCTGTAACTTATTCTCCCTGATTCAAAACAAGTAGTAAACTATAGTCAGGGAGGCATACAGCATGGAAACAGACCCTAGCCACAGGACAAAATGTTGCATCCCCAGCTGATCAAACCAAGCTACACTCTGCTAGAAATGGCTAGCAAATGGTTAGCGTCTGGTGTACACAGACATGACAATATAAACCCTAATGCAGCACTCAATACACAGATAGGCAAAGCAACTTGGAGACTGGGAGCGTTAGTAGGATGAAAGACTGTTGCATATCCAAAGACTGTCTGCACAATAGGGTAGCAGAGGTAGAAGGCCAATGGGTCGAGTGTGGGGTGCTGGAAAGGTACAGGTCAGGCAGCATTCGAGAAGCAGGAGAATTGACGTTTCAGGCATAAGCCCTTCATCACTGAAACATCGATTCCCCTGCCCGACCTGCTGTGCTTTTCCAGGACTGATCTCCAGCATCTGCAGTCCTCACATTCCCTGTAGAAGGCCAATGGCTTTGCTTCAAGAATACTTGCACCAACAATGACGTTTCGGGCTTTCATGAGACAGTCTTTTATCCTATTAATACTCCTGGTGCACCAAAATTGCCTTCAGTGTTAGCACTCCACTGGAAACTCGGCCTTTGAGAGGAGTGCAACATGTAAGATTTTGCTCTGCCAGGATATACCGCAGGCAAAGACAGAAACTATTAAGCTTCTTCTCCAAGAAACTTTAAGTCACCAATGTTTCTTAGCCATAAGCAAAATAATGAGAGCACAGGATTTATAAACTAGCAGTGCAAGCCTAAGGTGATATTCAATGTGGGTTTCACAAATCACCTAAAGATGGTAGCTACTCTGCTTGTCTGTGTATTGCGTGCTACATTACAGTTCATATTGTGTGTAGACCAGACATAGCAAAATTTGTTAACTTCCAGTTGAGCGTTGTTTAGTTTGAGCAGGATGGTGATGCATCACTTTGTCCTGTGACCACAGTTTTCTTGATGCTTTGAGTCAGAGCAATAAGTTACAGATGTGGCATCTGTAAGTCACTGAGTTGCCCCATCAGTAAATGGCACAGCATTGTCTGAACAGAGGCATTCCCTGACCAGGATATTACTATGAGGAAATTACCAACATCTCCTGTGGGCTGATGTATGATTACCACACTGGCAACAGACAATGAAAGTATAGCCCACATCACTTGGCAGCTTCATGTGTGTCCCTTGCGGCAGAGCCTGCTGTCAAAGGTTGATCTCACACCAAATGAAGACCCAGCACCCAACAGAACATAGAAGAGTACAAGCCCTTTAGCCCTCAATGTTGTGCCAACCTTTTATCTACTCTAAGATCAAACTAACCTACATATCCTTCATTGTACTATCATCCAGGTGCTATCCAAGAGTCGCTTAAATGTCCTTAATGATCTGACTCTACTACCATTGCTGACAGTGCATTCCATGCATCCACCACTCTCTGTACAAAGAACCAACCTCTGACATCTCCCCTAAATCTTCCTCCAATCACCTTAATCACGCTCCCTTGTGATAGCCATTTTCGCCCTGGGAAAAAATCTCTGGCTATCCACTCCATCTATGGCTGTCATCATTTTGTACACTTCTATCAAGTCATTTCTCATCCTTCTTCGCTCCAATGAGGAAAGCCCTAGCTCCCTCAACCCTTCTATATAAGACACGCCCTCCAGTCCAGGCAGCATCCTGGTAAATCTCCTCTGCACCCTCCCTAAAGCTTCCACATCCTTCCTATAATGAGACAACCAGAAATGAACACAATATTCCAAGTGTGGTCTAACCAGGCCGCTATCAAGCTGCAGCATAACCTCGCGGCTCTTAAACCCAATCCCCCTGCTAATGAAAGCCAACACACCATATGCCTTCTTACCAACCCTATCAACTTGGGTGGCAACTTTGAGGGATCTAAGGACATGGACTCCAAGATCCCTCTGTTCCTCCATACTGACAAAAATCCTGTCTTAAACCCTGTATTCAAATTTGACCTTCCAAAATGAATCACTTCACACTTTGCAGGTTGAACTCCATCAGCGACTGATCAATCCAGCTCTGCAACCTGTCAATGCCCCGTTGTAACCGACAACAGCCCTCCACACTGTACACAACTCCACCAACCTTCATGTCATCAGCAAACTTACTAACCCACCATTCCACTTCCTCATCCAAGTCATTTATAAAAATCAGAGGTCCCAGAACAGATTCCTGCAGAACACCGCTGGTCACTGAGCTCCAGGCTGAATACTTTCCATCTACCACCACCCTCTGTCTTCTATGGGCCAAACAATTCCATATCCAGACAGACAAGTTTCCCTACATCCCATGGCTCCTCACTTTCTGAACTAGCCTACCATGAGGAACCTTATCAAGTGCCTTGCTAAAATCCATGTATACCACATCTATCTACCTTCATCAATGTGTTTTGTCACATCATCAAAGAATTCAATAACGTTTATGAGGCATGACCTGCCCCTCACAAAGCCATGCTAATTATCTCTAATTAAACTATGGTTTTCCAAGTAATGATAAATCCTGTCTCTCAGAATCCTCTCCAATAATTTGCCCACCACATACATAAGACTGATTTGGTTTGTAATTCCCAGGATTATCCCTATTCACTTTCTTGAACAAGGGAATACCATTTGCCACCCTCCAATCATCTGGCAGTACTCCAGTGGACAGTCAGGATGCAAAGATCATCAAAGGGCACAGCAATCTCTTCCCTCGCTTCCTGTAGTAACCTTCTGTATATCCCATCTGGCCCAAGGCATTTATCTATCCTCATGTTTTTCAAAATTTTCAACACATCTTCCTTCTTAACAATCTGTTCGAGCATATCAGCCTGTTTCATACTGTCCTCCCAAATGACAAGGTCCCTCTCAATAGTGAAAACTGAAGCAAAATATCCATTAAGAACCTCCCCTACCTCCTCAGACTCCAGGCACACGTTCCCTCCACTATCCCAGACTGGCCCCACCCTCACTCTGGCCATCCTCTTGTTCCTCACGTAAGTGTAGAAGGCCTTAGCAATTTCATTAAAGCTACCTGCTAAAGCTTTTTCATGCCGTCTAGCTCTCCTAAGTCCATTCTTCAGGTCCTTCCTGGGTACCTTGTAACCATCTAGAGCCGGGTCTGATCCATGCCTCCTCAACCTTAAGTAAGTTTCCTTCTTCCTCTTAACTAGATGTTCCACATTCCTTGTTACCCACGGTTCTTTCACCCTACCATCCCTTCCTTGCCTCAGTGGGACAAACCCGTCCAGCACTGTCAGCGATTGCTTCCTAAACAACCTCCACACTTCTGTCGTGCATTTCCTTTTGAACATCTGATCCCAATTTTGGCACCCTAGTTCCAGCCTAATAGCGCTGTAATTCCTCCTGGGAATAAACTGCTTCATTCCCATCAAACCTCACAGTTGGAAGAAAGCCACCACTGTGATTAAAATTCCCATTTCAACTGGGATATTGCTTTATTAATTGGACTTTTTATGAACACCATCAAAATATTTACTCAACCTTGGATTATTGACTAATATGTACTATTTTCTATAACTGAATGAACCCCTCAGAAATTGCACTCTTTAAGAACGCTGATCATTTTTAATAGATCTTAGATCTGCATCAAAAAACCTTTGGGGTGGCATGGTGGCTCAGTGGCTAGCACTGCTGCCTCACAGCACCAGGGACACGGGTTCAATTCCAGCCTCGAGTGACTGTCTGTGTGGAGTTTGCACATTCTCTCCGTTTTTGCATGGGTTTCCTCCGGGTGCTCTGGTTTCCTCCCACAATCTAAAGATGTGCAGGTCGGGTGAATTGGCCATGCTCAATTACCCATAATGTTCAGGGATGTGTAGGTTAGAAGCATCATTAGTCAGAGGTAAATGTAGGAGAATAGAGTAGGGGAATGGGTCAGGGTGGGTGACTCTTCGGAGGGTCGATGTGGACTTGTCAGGCTGAGAGGTCTGTTTCCACACTGAAGGGATTCTATGATTCTTAATTCATCATAATATAACAAAAACAAAGAACTGGTGGACACTGGAAATCTGAAACGAAAACACTAAGTGCTGGAGAAACTGAGCAGGTCTCGCAGCATCTTCAGAAAGAAAAACACAGTTAATGTTTTCATAAAGTGACCCCTTATGCTGGGGGAAGAGAGTGAAGGGGAGGAAAGGAACACACACATACAGGAGGGAGAGAGAGGGGGAGGAGATAGAAAATGTTTCAGATAGTTGAATTTTATCCGAACAACAATCTCCATTTTAAACCCGGCACTCTTACCAGACATGCCCTGCTTTGAGATCTGCCTATCATAGATCTTCTTCTCTAGGGTGTAGTCAGAAACCAGTCGATATATGAAACAAGGCTTCTTCTGACCATAGCGGTACACACGACACACTGCCTGAGCATCATGACAGGGATTCCAGGAAGCGTCAAACACCACCACTCGATTGGCCCCAACCAGATTGATTCCCAAACAGCCAGCTCTTTAGAAAAATGAAACAGCCACAGTTAGCTGAGCATCACTGTCAACCTCGGGACAAACTACTGCATAACTACTTCAATTAAGAACACAAGTGAAGAACCTGTCAGGCTAACTCAAGAGGTCGAGTCTGGTAATGTAAAACCTAGCTTTTAAAAGCCTTATATTGCAGAAGAAAGGGAAGTCTCAGGAAGGTGAGGAATCACACTTACAAAATACCATCATGTTACGCTCTATTCAGGATAACAAGAATGTGCCATAGCTTGAGTTTTACCTTGGGCAATGACTTAGAGGAGCATGGAATCATAGAACGGTAACAGCTCAGAACAATCATGATTTCTGGTTTGCATAAGAATAAGCCAGTTAGTTCCCAGTCCCCTGCCTTTTCTCTACAGCCCTGTAAATTGCCACTTTTTTGGAGGTTGCCCAATTCCATTTCTAAAACCCCAATTGATTCTGCCCCTCCTAAAGGCAGTGCAGTCCAGAACTTATCAATTCACTGCTGGAAAAATGTTTTCTACATGCCTTCAGTATTTTTTCTTTAAACCATTCACCTTGTCGTTCTTGTTGTTTGGTTTTCCACCTTTCCATCAAGAGTGCACATTGTCTTCACTTTGTCCAGACTTCTCACCATTTTGTATAACTCTATCAAATCTCCTCTCAACCTCTTTTCACTAAGAATAACTCTAGCTCTCCAACTGTCCAGGTAATTCAAGTCCCCCCATTCCTGGAACCATTCTTGCAAATCTTTTTTATATCTTCGCTAAAGCCTTAACATTCTCCCTAATGTCTGATGACCAGAATCAAACACAATACTCCAAGTTAATAGAAGTTCACTGTTTTACAAGGGTTCATCAAATTTTTAATACTAACAACAGCAAGTGCTGGAAACAATTGGAAGGTCTGGCAACAGCTGAAGAGAAAAGGAGAGTTAACATTAAGTCATAATAACTTTGCCAGTACTTTCTGGTGTTATTTCAGATTTCCAACATTGGTAACATCTTGCATTTATTCATCAAAACTTCCTTGCTTTTGTATATAAAACGAAGAACATTGCACATCTTTTTAAACCCTTTCTCAATCTGCTCTTCAGCAATTTGTGTAAATGTCCTCAGATCTCTAAAGCTGCACCTCTTTTGGAATTGCACTTTTTGTCCAAAATATCTCATTTCACCCGCCTTGCATTGAGTCGCATCTGTCTTGATATCTGCCCATTCTCTGTCAATGGCCTCAAAGTCTCTATGCATCAGCTGCAAATTTCAAAATTGTGTCCTGCACATTCAAGTGTAGATCATTAACTTACATGAAAAGTAACGGCCCTCGTACTAATCCCTGGGAACCACAGTGTATACCTCCCAGTGAGTGAACAACAGAAATAATGGGCCTTTACAAGACTTCATACAGGAGAGGATACAGAATTTTGGTCATGAAGGGTCGAGATTAGGAAGGAGTACACTAAGTATGGACTAATAAAGCCATGCTTAAGGATTCAGCTGTGAACAGATTGAGGCAGACGGTGTTGGGAAGACAGCAGCAGTCCCGGAAAGAATGTGGGATTTAGAATAATGCTACAAAACCACAAAAAGTCTAGTTCCAGAGCGTGAGGCTGGATAAACAACTGGCACTGACTTCCTGCTAATTCTGAGCGATGAGTTACAGGTAGGCCACTTGCGATGACACATCAAAAGGTGAATCCACAGACTTAGCAATGACCTAGTTGTAAATTAAATATATCTTCAGTTTCCAACAGCACTGGCAGGTGACACAGTCTGACAGAAAAGGAAGGGTTATCACACTAATATCATCTAATTGAAGTCAAACCATCAATATTTCACCGACCACACTCACCGCGTAGACAACAGGAAGAGATTAGCTTTAGTATTGCGAGGGTCATTGAACTGATTGATCAGCCGTTCCCGATCCATTGCAGAGGTGCTTCCATCCAGTCCTGGAAAAGTTGAGGAAAATTTCATAAAACATCCAGACAAAATATTACTTGCATGTTTTAATACAAACTGTTGACCAAATAAGTTTAAGTTAGATAAAACTGCAGCAATATCTCAAAATCTCATCATGGATAGAAAAGGTTCTCAGTGCTCACTGTGCAAAATGCAGATTTACACAGTATGAGAGTGAGGATTTTAAATAATTAAAGGTTAGTTGAGATGGACAGAAAGGTCAGCACTTGGCTATGAAGCACTGCATTATGAAAATTCTAATTAGTTCCAATGCTCAGTTTTATACTTCATGATCCTGCAGATATCTACTCAAAGTTTCACTGAGTTTGTGTCCACCACACTTTCCATAGTATAACAACTACAGAATTTTTTTTAAAAATCTGCACTTTGTGGCTCTTTAGCCAATTATGAAAATCAGTACAAAGGGCTACACTAGAGCTTTGGCAATATTTACCACTGTAACAATCTGTTTGCAAGATTTAGAGTTCAGGAGCCACAGATTACCCTCAAAAGAATGTATAGAAATTTAAAAAGTTGGCTTATTAGGAAGTAACAGTTTTAGATATGACATAATCCAAATCGATAGAA
The DNA here is from genome assembly GCF_004010195.1 of Chiloscyllium plagiosum. Taxonomy (NCBI): domain Eukaryota; kingdom Metazoa; phylum Chordata; class Chondrichthyes; order Orectolobiformes; family Hemiscylliidae; genus Chiloscyllium; species Chiloscyllium plagiosum. The sequence continues at coordinate 65,611,684 of NC_057727.1, forward strand.
AAGATGTATGATCTATAACAGGCAAAAATGGCCCCAAACTACAGTACAGGTAGAAGATCCTTTATCCAAAAACTGAAAAGCTCCGAAATCCAAAAGTCTTTTTGTGAAGTTTTTTTTCTAATTGACAAGGTTGTTTGGCAAGCAAACACTTAACCCATGTTGATACCTACTCGATGTGTGTCCCTCGGATGTGACATGGGGCACATGGCCAAGCACCGACAGGCTTGGGTTCCTCTGTGTGTGCCTCCAAGTTGACACCCCTTGATGAGTGCCAACATGTTGGGGGGGGGGCGTGGCCAAGCACCGACAGGCCTGGGGTTTCTCTGAATGCCCCCAAGTCGACACCCACTCAATGCGTGTCACTCAGATGTGACATGGCCAAGCATGTTCTTAGTTAGAAGTCTGCTTCTCCAGTAAGATTTTTTAAAATTTCACCATTAAACTGTCACTATTCTGAAAACCGAAAAATTCAGAATTCTGAAAAACAGCTGGATAAAGGATCTTCTACTTGTAATAGATGGAAACAGGAGTTCCTTATCTCTTTGGCTTGCACTGAGTATCCTCACAGCAGTTTACTAGGCCTGGATTAGATAAACAGATAGGAGAATGCCGATCTCCTTGACTGAAGTGTCAAGACTCCCGACAACAGTTAACTGGGACTGAATCAGAGTAACAGATAAATGAAGCTCATCTCTGTGATTGGAAGTGACAATCTTTGTCTGTTGATACAACAGCTCTCTTCTCCCTATAATCAGGAAGCACTAGCCTCTTTCAAGGTGAGGCTGGAAATTCCAGTTTCTTCTGTTTAACTCAGTCTTCTTGAGCTAACCAAAATTACCAGAGCTAGCACATAACTTTTAAATGCTCTCCTCTCTTGACTTGCGTCTTGAGCTCACTAAAGTATGAAGAATCACCAATCTACCATGAGAAATTCTCTGCTGTTGAAATTTTGATTTTCCCTCTCGAGAGTCTGTTTTCTCATTCCTTATTTTGTTGTTTATTTCTGGGAAGTTTATGTCAATCACTTACTCAACTGTCCCTTGGCAAGGGAAACATTCAAGCTAACTCCTCCCTATTTCCATCAAAAGTCCACAAAGCCACCTTGTGGTTCACTGCTCCCCAGGACATCCGATCTAATCTTCAGGCAGTTAGCTCACAGAGGGCTCATGAGATTAACTCCCACTTTGCATCCCATTAGGATTATCAATGTCTTGTTCCAGTAATCGTGCTAGAGACATGCCCTTGTTGGGCATAACAGCTTTTGCTCTCCTGCATTTGCCAGCCCAGAAAGCAGGTATGAGATACAAACAAAAAAAGGTGGGAAATCTCAGGTAGCATCTGAGGAGAGAAAAATTTCAGGTCAATGACCCTGCATCAGAAATGTAGAAATTTATGGGTTGTTAAGTCATTGGGAGTGGGGAGGAAACGGGAACAACAAAAAGTTTTTGTTCTTTTTTTAAAACCTTTTTTGGCTGAGTCAGTCTTCATCTTGTTTCTCGTTGTGTTCCATTCAGTTGTTTTTTTGTTTAACAATCTGTACTGAACACAAACTTTGTATCCACACGTAACATTAGCACATTTCTTTGGTTGCTCCATCACAAAATTGTTTGTTGTTTAAAATCCCTTGACCTCTGTTTTATCACAGTCCTTCTCCTTTGCTCTTATTCAATACCTTGATATCATATGCTGCAAAGTGAACTTTCTGAAGATTGGCATCAGGGGATTTCAGGAGTAGGTCAAAATGGATAATCCACTCAGCATCACTGGCTGAAGATGGTTGTAAATACTTAGTCCAGGTCTTCTGTCTCCTGATTAATGACATATAGTCATCACTTAAAAAACTGCAAGAGATCAGACTGGTCCTCTTCAGAATCAAAGTGAAATGCTAAAATGGAACTGGTTCTATTCTTATCTAATTGTAGCCAAGATATCACTTGCAATGGCTTCATTTCTTCCTCCCACTATTATTTCTGATTGTCCACAAAGACCAACTTTGGCCCTCTCCTAGTTCTCATCCACATGCTACCCCTTGATGACAGAGACATAGTAATACAGCACTGAAAAATATCTTTCAGTCCAACTAGTCCATGCCAAAGATAATCCCAAACTAAACTAGTCCCACCGTCCATTCCTGGCTCATATCTCATCAAAATTTCTTATTGATATACTTTACCAAGTGTCTTTCAAACATTGTAACTGTGCCTGCATCTACGACTTTCTAAGTTCATTCCACATATGAACCACCCTCTGAAAAAGATTTGCCTTTATGGCTTTTTACATTTTTTTCTCTTTTCACCCTAGACTTGAAATGCCCCATCCTAGGGAAAAGACACCTACCATTAACCCTATCTACACCCTTCATAAATTTATAAACCTTCAGTGAAAAAACTCCCAACCTATCCAGCCTTTTTTTTATAACTCAAATCTTGCATACCCGGCAACATGTGGTTAATCTCTTCTGAACCCTCTTGAGCTTAATAACATTCTTTCTATAATAGAGCGACCACAACTGGACACAATACTGCAGAAGAGGTCTCACCAATGTCCTGTACTAGAATATGACTTCCCAACTCCTACACTCAAAGGACTGAGCACTGAAGGCACGCATGCTAAACGCTCTTTTTAACCACTGTCTATATGTGATGCAAACTTCAAAGAATTATACACCTGACCTTCCAAGTCCCCCTCTCTGTTCTACAACATTACCAAGGACCTGTTTGTAGTACCAAAATGCAAAAACTCACATTAATCCAAATTGAACTCCATCTGCCATTTTTCAGCTACTTGATCAAGATTCCTTTACAGTCTTAGAAAACCATCTTCACTGTCTACTATGCCACCAATTTTAGTGCTGTCCACAAACTCACTCACCATGTCTTCTAAATTCTCATAAATGACAAACAAAAGAGAGCCCAGAACTGACCCTTGTGGAGCATTGTTAGTGACAGGCCTCCAGTCAGAAAAGCAACCGTCAACGACCACTCTGTCTCCTGCTATTAAGTCAATTATGTACCCAATTGGCAAGCTCACCCTGAAAAACATGGCCCCTAGTTTCCAACTCCCCCACTTCTAGGGGAATAAAAACTACATCATTCACCTTATCTGGGCCCCTCATGATTTCATAAACCTCAAGGTCACCCCTCAACCTCCTACGCTCTAGTGAAAAAAATTCCATTATGGTATGCTTTTCTTTATTGGTCAGAGTATTGAGTACAGGAGTTGGGAAATCATGTTGCAGCTGTACAAGACATTGGTTAGGCCACTTTTAGAATATTGCGTGCAATTCTGGTCTCCTTCCTATTGGATGGATGTTGTGAAACTTGAAAGGGTTCAGAAAAGATTTACAAGGATGTTGCCAGGGTTGGATGAGCTATAGGGAGGTTGAATAGGCTGGGGCTGTTTTGCTGGAGCGTCGGAGACTGAGTGGTGACCTCATACAGATTTATAAAATCATGAGGAGCATGGATAGGATAAATAGACAAAGTCTTTTCCCTGGATTGGAGAGTCCAGAACTAGAGGGCACAAGTTTAGGGTGAGAGGGGAAAGATATAAAAGAGACCTAAGGGGTAACTTCTTCACGCAGAGGGTGGTGCGTGTGTGGAATGGGCTACCAGAGGAAGTGATGGAGGCTTGTACAATTGCAACATTTACAAGGCATTTGGATTGGTATGTGAACAGGAAGAGTTTGGAGGGATATGGATCGGGTGGGACTAGATTGGGTTGGGATATCTGGTCGGCATGGTCGGGCTGGACTAAAGGGTCTGTTTCCGTGATGAACATCTCTATTTCAGTCTATTTTTATATCAAATCCTCTATACCTGGCAAAATCCTAGTAAATCTTTTCTGAACCCTCTCCAGCTTAATAATATATTTCCTATAACAGGGTGACCAGTACTCCAGAAGAGGCCTCACCAACATCCTGTACAACCTCAACATGCTGTTTCAACTGCAATATTCCAAGGTCTGAGCAATGAAGGCAAGCATGCTAAATGCCTTTTTAACCACCTTGTCTACCTGTGACACAAATTTCAAGGAATTATGTACCTTAACTTTAATCAGGCCAGACCCCCTCAAAATATTTTAAGAAGATAGCCTAGACCCTAACTTTTTCTTATTTTAAAGGCAGATGTGAAGTGGATATTCCAGGTGTGGTGCAGCTGGTCAAACCACTTGGCTTTAAGCAAAACAGAATTTATTTAAACACTAGGTGAAACATGAACAAAAGAAAACCAAATTTAGAAAAACGTAACTACTGGAAAACTTAGCTGACTAGATACAGTAAATATTACTAATTAATTGCTCCAATACAGTAACGTCTTAAACACACCCCTTGGTAAAAAGGTAAATTCAAATACAGATTCTTACAGGCAGGAGGGAGCAACATCCAAAGAGATTTCAAAAGATCAGAGGAGTTCTTTACTGAAGCTTGCAGCATCCCTGGAGACCCTCATCTAGTGACTGCTACAGTTAAAACAAGCTAGAAGGAACTTGAACTGGGAGAACTGGCCACTCCCCTTCCATTGTTAAACTAGCCTCTTCCCGGATCCTTTGGCACCTCTGCCTTTACCACCTCTCTTGAAAAAAAAACCAAGGACAACATAACCTTTTTAAAGTAACCTTATATAACCATCTTAAAATAATCTTCAGCAGCATGGTGTTCAGTGGTTGGCACTGCTGCCTTACAACGCCAGGGACCAGATTCGATCCCCGCCTCGGGCGACTGTCTGTGTGGAGTTTGCACATTCTCCCAGTGTCTGCATGGGTTTTCTTTGGATGCTCCGGTTTCCTCCCTCAATCCAACGGTGAATTGGCTGTGCTAGATTGCTCACCGTGCATTAGTCCAAGGGTAAATATAGGGTAGGGGAATGAGTCTGGGCGGGTTACTTTTCAGAGGGTTGGTGTGGACTCGTTGGGCAATAGGGCCTATTTCCACACTGTAGGGAATCTAATCAAAGTGACAGTATCATCACAACCTCTAGGTCTCTCTGTTCTACAATACCATCCAGGGACCTACCATTAATTATATAAGTCCTGTCTTGGGTTTCGTTCACCACATCTGAAAGCACAATGTTAGTTTTCAAACGTACACAGCCAACACTAATCTCTTATTCAAGAAGGGCTTCAAACAGAAACCTGGGAACTATAGACCAGTAAGCCTCACATCTGTGGTAAATAAGTTACTTGAGAAAATTCTGAGGGATAAGATATATATGCATTGGAAAGACAGAGTTTGACTAGAGTAGTCAAAATGGCTTTGAGCGTGCGAGATCACGCTTCACAAACTAGTCAGAATTCGTTGATGAAGTGACCAGGAAGATTGATGAGGGAAGGGCAGTAGATGTAGTCTATACAGATTTGAGTAAGGCCTTTGATAAGGTTCCACATGGTATGCTGCTCTGGAAGGTTAGATTGCATCAAATCCAAGGGTAGCTGGTAAATTGGATACACAATTGGCTTGATGGTAGGAAGTGGAGGTATTAGTGGAAAGATGCTTGTTAAACTGGAGGCCTGTAACTAGTGATGCACCTCAGGATCAGTGCTGGGCCCATTGCTGTTTGTTATCTATATCAATGATTTGGACAAGAATGTACAAGACATGATTAGTAAGTTTGCAGATGATACTAAAATAGGCTGTATCGTGGATAGTGAGAAACATTATCAAAAATTGCAGCAGGACCTCAGTTTCTTTCCTAGGGTTGGGGAATCAAGGACTAGAGGACATCAGTTTAAGGTTAGAGGGGGAAGAATAGAGGAGAACCTGAGGGGGCAACATTTTTACACAGAAGTTGGTACGCATGTGGAATGAGCTGCCAGTAGAAGTGGTTGAAGTGGGCACGTTAAAAACATTTAAAAGGCATTTGGACAACCACATGGAGAGAAAAGGTTTAGAAGGATATGGGCCAAACAAAACGCGGTTAGCATTGTTGGACATTTTGGTCGATACGGACTAGTTTGGGCCAAAGGGCCTGTGTCCGTGCTATTGGACTCAATGACCTTGATCAGCTGGAAAAGTGGGTCAAAAGATGGCAAATGGAGTTTAATATAGATAAGTTTGAGGCGTAGCATTTTGGAAAGTCAAATCAAGGTAAGAGTTTCATGGTGAATGGTAGGACATTAAGGAGTGTAGAAGAACAGAGGTAATTTGGAGTTCAGGTGCACAGTTCTCTGAATGTTGAGTGACAGATAGACAGGGCAGTGAAGGAGGGTTTTGGCACAACAGTCAGAGCACTGAGTATAGATGTTGCGAAGTCATGTTGTAGTTATATAGGACATTGGTGAGGCTGCACTTGGAGTACTGTGTTCAGTTTTGGTCATCTTGCTATAGGAAGGATGTTATTAAATTGGAAAGAGTGCAGAAGAAATCTATAAGGGTCTTGCCAGGACACAACGGTCTGAGTTATAGAGAGAGGTTGGACAAGCTAGGAGCTTAGGACACGGAGGGAGGATCTTATAGAAGTGCATAAGATCATGAGGGGCATGGATAGGGTGAATGCATGCAATTGTTTTCCCAGGGTTGGGGAATCGAGGACTATGGGACATTGTTTTCTGGCGAGGGGGGAAATAATAAAAGGGAAACTGAGGAACAACTTTTTTTTTTAACAGAGTGGTACACATTTGGAATGTGCTGCCAACCGAAGTGGTTGAGGCAGGTACATTAACACCATTTAAACTGCATTTGGGCAAATGAATGAATAGGAAAGGTTCAGAAGAATATAGGCCAAGTGCAGGGAAATGGGGTTAGCGTATATGGACATTTTGGTCGGCATGTACCAGTTTGGGCCTAAGGGCCTGTCTCCTTGCTGTAGGACTCTACGACTCTTATTTTCACCGCTCGATTCCTCCAATGTTACTTATTAGACAATACTTATCTGCTATTCATTGCTGGATGAACAGAAATGGCCTCCAATTTAACATTGAAAAGACTGAAGCCATTGCTCTCAGTGTCTATCGTGATTTCAAATCACTCCATGGCCTTGCTCTTCCCTATCTTTATTCTCCTCCCTAATCTCATAACCTTGTCATATCTGCACTCACCTAATAATTCTGGCTTCACATTTTCTGAATGGTGAATGCACTTATCCACTAGATGGCACTGCTGTCCAAAAATGATCCCAAAAATGTTAAGACTCAACTTATTATGCAAGTAGTTACTTGGTAGTACAGTAGTGACACTTCGGTTCTTGTGATCTTGCATTCTAAGAAAATCAACTAATGGGGCTGGAATCACATTGTAGCCAATGCAGGCAACAAAGTTCGCTTTCTACAAATAACGGTCTAAATTCTTCAATCGGTTTAAACTTAATCCACGATGAAGAGACACGTGTTATAGAAGAACCAACTGTACTGTACAGAACTTGCTGAAAAAAGGATATTTTAGAAACTGCTTAACCTTGCATTCACCAGGACAGTTTGCCAGAATTAACAAAGTAAAGGGACACTTCCCTTGGTAATCTGAAACTGTTCCAAGTCTTCCTGACAAACGCAAGATGGAAAGTTTGAACAAAATGAACCCTTTATCAGCAATACTCAAATATCCAAGACCTTAAGTCTTTTACCCTTTGATTTCAATTACAGAGATTGTTGCGTTGTCCCACCAATGCTTACGGTAATAGTTAACATTTCGGATCCATGGTTGTAGAGGTTCCTCAGAGCCTGTTTTTGTTGGCATCATTTTCTTTCCGAGAAATTCCTCAATGACTGAGAGCGTAGAAAGGCTCTGGCTGCAGTACAGAGGGTATAAAGAAAATCAGACAAGAGTAGTGAATACTTCATGAGACAAAAACGCAAGATCCCCATAACGACCAATGCCTTCAATGTCAAACTTCCACTTTGTCAAACTTCCACTTAAACAATCATAACCTGGGAGGAAAACAAAGCAGCATACTTGCTACATTTTTACAGAAAACTGGTACAATACTTAATCCAATACACTATTCATATTGCCCATGACACTTCTCTTGTAATACACTTAGCTAATTCCTTCAAATTACTGTCAGCACTGACAGAACTGTACTCTTACAGTATTGCAAGTTGTTCTATACTGACATTCTGAACAAAGTAGTCATCCTGTTCTATCGTGGTATTCATGCAGCAGACCCAGTAATGTCCTACCTCGTTCTACTGCCATAGATCTGTGCCTTGTTCTATACTGACAGATCTCCATCCACCCCACCCTCCGTAGCTAGTGTACCTCAGTCTGCACTGTTCAAATCAGCCTGTCTAGACCCCTGTAAGAGATCATCCATGTCTTGTTTGGTTAGTCATACGCAATTGGAGACATTGAAAATTGCTCATTTTTAGTCACAGGATTAAGCTCTCCTGCAAGCTGAAATGAAGGTAAGTAAAACAAAGGAGGAAAATTAAGTTCATTAAAAAGGGAATGATTCTAAGGGTTAAATTTTTAAGCAACTTTACTCCAGGACTCAGGTATAAAAATAAGCCAGTTAGAGCTAATTGACAGCTTGCCTCAAATGACTGAGATCAGAACTGGTGAAGTGTGTCAATCTGCTTCAAGAGTGCCTCCATCCAACATCCACATACCTGTCCTTTTTAACAGAAATTAGTGAACCGAGAAGAGGGGTTAGGTACCCTGGCTGATCTTCCCTTCTTCACCTCTATCAAAGCCTTTTACAGAAGCTTACAGCCAACCAACTTTAGAGCAGCATTCTACAACTTTCCTGGTGTGTGAAACATTATCAAAATGGGAGGAGTATTTGCCCACTGGTGAACTGGGATTGGTTGTACCCAAGAGTAAAATATTACCAATGAATTCTCATGTCATACCAATGCCCTTGTCAGAGTCAATCAATCTTAAATTCCCCAACCTAAGCCACAGAGAAGTCCCCACAGTGTCACTAGTCAGATACAACGCTGGATTGCATTGATAAACATATTGCATTGATAAACAATGAATAAAACATACCCCTACACCTCACTCACCTCAACCCCAAGATCTACAAGTTTGCTGACGACATCACCGTTGTAGGCCGGATCTCAAACAATGAGATGACAGAACACAGGAAAGAGACAGTGTACTTGACAGTATGGTGTAACGATAACAATCTCTGCCTCAGCAGCAACAAAACAAAACAGCTGATCATCGACTTCAGGAAGGAAGAGGAGTCGCCCCAGTCTATATCAATGGTGCTGAGGTGGTTGTGATCAAGTGTCAAGTTTCTAAGATTGATGATCACCAACAATCTGCTCTGGTCCACCTACATCGATGTGAGGGTCAAAAACACACAGCGCCTCTGCTTCCTCAGGAGGCTAAGGAAATTTGGCACAACCGTAAAGACTCTTACCAATTTTTATCGATGCATCCTATCCGGATGCATCCTGGCTTGGTACGGCAACTGCTCTCCCCAACACCGTAAGAAACTACGGAGAGTCACAAACACAGCCCAGTCCATCATGTAAGCAACCAGCCAGCCATCTATACTTATCACTGTCTTATGAAGTCAACTAACATAATCAAGGATCCCTCCCACCTCAGTTATAACCTCTTCCAACCTTTTCCTTCAGGCAGAAAATACAAAAACTTAAACAGACATACCAACAGATTAAGAACAACTTCTTCCCCACTGTTATTAGATTTCCGAATGGGCCTTTCAAATTTTAAATTTAATGTTAATTTCAGTCTTTGTGAACCTTCTCTACATCCGTAACATTGTAGAATAAAATTGAATATGCTTTATTGCCATGTGTACTCCAGTACAAAAGTACAGCACTACAGTGAAGAGTTTCACAATGGCGCCATCTTTGGTGCAATTACCCAGGTACAAATCTTGAACATAAAACAGAAAATAGAAGGAAAAGTAGTGGCATTACTTAGCATCTAAAAAAAAAGTTGGAAGAAAGGTAGTTATAACATAGTTAGATGCTTGGCATTACAGCCTGGCAAAGACTTTCAAATAGCAGCAGCTTAGCACACGGTCAGATCACACGGGCCAGGCCCTAGTCCAACAACTGTCCCGCTCTTCTCTTAGACTCCAGCGTGACATTCCACTGCAACAAGGTAAGTTGTGCCACCCGGGACTCAGGGGCTCGCCCTACCCCATCCCAGGACACAGGAATTCACCCCACCAGTCTTGGACTCGGGGACTCCCCCCATACCACGCTGCTTTGGGACCCAGTGCTTCCCCCATCCTGCACCGCTCTGGGACTGCTTCCCTGCGCATTGCTCCAGGACTACTCAAAAAAAAAGAGGAAAAAGAGAAACAAAAGGAAAAGAACAGGTGGAGCAGAGAAGCTCTGGGTGGAGCGTCTTACTCTGCTGCCATCTTGACGGAAGTTGCACTCCTTGCTCTAATACTCTTATGCACTTTGTATGGTATGATCTGCCTGTATTGCACGCAAAATAGAAATTTTTACTGTACCTAGGCACATGACAATAAGAAACCGAATCAAAATGACCACCTTAGCTTGGGATGGGTTCCTGCTTACATCCTCAATCCAATCAGCCAAAGTACAGTGAAAGTTACTATTAGATTAGATTAGATTAGATTAGATTACTTACAGCGTGGAAACAGGCCCTTCGGCCCAACAAGTCCACACCGACCATCCGAAGAGAAACCCACCCAGACCCATTCCCCTACATTTACCCCTTCACCTAACACTACGGGCAATTTAGCATGGCCAATTCACCTAACCTGCACATTTTTGGACTGTGGGAGGAAACCGAAACACCCCAAGGAAACCCACGCAGACACGGGGAGAATGTGCAATCTCCACACAGAGAGTCGCCTGAGGTGGGGATTGAACCCAGGTCTCTGGCGCTATGAGGCAGCAGTGCTAATATTCCTGAGAGTTAAATGAAATATTTAAGAATGCAGAGCTAGAGACCAGTAAAGTCTCATGTTGCATCTCCAGGTTTGTTGAATTATCACATCTCAATAAGTGGTTAGAATAACGCAACAGCTGGACTCTGCAACACCAGGAGAAAAGGGGTCAAAACATCAAAGCCACATAGTTACACAGTGTGCTAGGGAGTGAGCATGTGCAGCTATTGGACAAGGGCCAGATCAGGCTAAGCAGTGATATTTCCCTCACTGTCAAAATAATCTCCAACAGTTCTGTGTCGAGAATCAAACATAAGCAGTGGGCACATGGCAAGGTACCCAGTGAGTTCCTACGGAACCATATTCCAGTTTGTGTTAGCATCTTCCAGAGGAAACCAAACAAAAGCTGTTCTCAAGGGGAACTTGTAACTGACACTTGCTTTTCCTGTATTATTCTCCTTAATGTTCTCTTACCTAAACACAAGGATCTTATCCCCATGTTTCAGGGTCTCTTCTATCAGCTCAAACAGTAGGACCATTTTTGCAGAGTTCTCTAGCAAGCCAGGTTGGTAGTTTGCCAAAACATCCTTAGCCTAAGGAGAGAACAGTCAAATTAATTCATCTGTTAGTCTTTAAAAGATCACATCGTGTTTTACACAGGGGGAGCATAATGAGCAAAGTAAATAGGCAGCTAGCTGAGGCTATTATTGGAATAAGGCTCATAGTGCTACTTGGGATTGGAGGAGAAAGGCTCTATGAAAGTGACATGCCACTGTATTTCTGCAACAAAATCCAATTCATGAATAAAGGTAAAGACAGTGCTTTTTATCCCTTTCTCCGTGAACTCATTTTGATACTTGAAAGATTGCTGTGGCCCCAGACCTGTGACAATACCTCCTTTTTCACAGGACTTTCCAGACAGAAATCAGGCTTCGAGGATTGGCCATTACAGCATGCCCACTATTAAAGTTACTGAGGATTTAAATTGGGCATGCAACAGTCAGCAGTCAGAGCTCCAATGCAGCCATTGCTGCCTTACAGTTCATGACCCCAAAATTTCAGTTCGCAACCCTGTTGTGGAAACCTTGGACATTTCACCCCACCCAGAGATTGAATCGGGAGATATTAAGGAATAATACAAAGCAGTTCCAAGGAGTCCTCAGAAGCCAAGAGCAGAATGGAAGGGACATAACAGTTCATTGCAATAGAAACATACTGAACAATAGAGACAAGATAAAATTAGATTACTTACAGTGTGGAAACAGGCCCTTCAGCTCAACAAGTCCACACCGACCTTCCGAAGTGCAACCCACCCAGACCCATTTCCCTACACCTAACACTATGGGCAAATTTAGCATGGCCAATTCACCTAACCTGCACATCTCTGGACTGTGGGAGGAAACCCACGCAGACACGGGGAGAATGTGCAAACTCCACACAGACACTTGCCCGAGGTGGGAATTGAACCCGGGTCTCTGGCGCTGTGAGGCAGCAGTGCTAACCACTGTGCCACCGTGCCGCCCATAAATTATACTGAATGCAACAGAGGATCTAAGACAGTTGTGGGATTGGTGTAGTCAATAAATAATCTCCCTCACATAGAAGAAACAGCATTCTATTAGTGATAGCAACCAAATTAGATTGCCTGCAACTAAAATATCCAGCTTCCAAAAGCCACAATGCAAACAAGAGAAAGGAAGTAGTATGGCACTTACCCACTCATAGGTAATGACCTGGTTAGTTTTGTCTTGGAAATGGTTGAAGCCAACATTCTGCGTGAACTTGCTGTTTGCTGAATCTATGGTGGTTGATGCACTTTCCGTTTTCCTCTTGCCCCCAACTGGCAGAGCACGTGCATTTGGCGCACCTGTGTTAAGATCATTTACCTCAAGATCTAAATCTGGATCATTGGCTAAGTTCTCTTTCTGCAAAGCCTCATAAAGTACATCTGGATGGTTCCAGATCTGGTAAAAGATGGAAAAGAAAACAACAATGACCAGTCAATATTACCATTTGTCACATCCACCAACCTTAACAGACAGAACAGACTCCTGATGAAGGGCTTTTGCTCCTTTGATGCTGGTTGACCTGCTGTGCTTTTCCAGCACCACACTCTCGACTCTAATCTCCAGCATCTGCAGTCCTCAAAGCAGCCATAAACAGAGGTAAGCCTTACAACCAATACAGTATGTGACACTTACTGCATGTTATGGGTGACAGTAATAATATGACACACTAAGTTTCTGAAGCCACAACCTTTTGACTCATTGAGCCAAGACTGCAGAAGAGGAATGTGTTTGTGCCCAACCCTGAGTAATCATCCTTCAGATGAGACATTAAGCAGATATGGCTGTTCCTATGATTACATTCGTAAATTCTCCAAGGAAAACTAGGAAATTCCCCTTCTGAAAATGCAGCGTTTCCTCAGACTCAAACTATTACCAGATTACAATATGAACTTACTTTCCTATTAAAGTCCATCTTTTTCTGCACCTTCCTCTGTAGCTGTAACATTATATTCTGCATTCTGTTCTATGACCCTGAGGGAGTTATGGAAGTTATGACTTGCCTGGATAGCACACCTTTCACCGTGTCTCAGTACCCGACAAAAATAATAAATGAAAGACATGAGAATGCAGTTAATTAAGCATTACACTGTGTACCTTCTTAAAGGACAGTATTCTTACACCCTCTATAAAGAATATCCCAAGCAGTTAAGAATGTATTAGGCTGCCAGTAATGTGGGGTTTGTCAGTGACAAACTGACTGCTGTTCAGCCCAACCTGCCCCAGGAGACAATTCACCTCCTTTTGATTAGAGGACAGCCATTAAAACAGCCCCAGTAGACAGGCCACTGAATGCAGCTCATGATTACAACAAAAGTAAGCTGAAGAGAACTATTTCAAATAATAGTCTGCAGGAAACCTTTGTCAGTGCAGATGAAGGATTGAGTCAACAGTTACCCAACATGCCTCGCATACAAACAATGTGCTGAGGCATTTCACAGCGGGTTTCAGATGATTTGCAAATAAGAAAAGGCTTGTCAAGAAATACTGCATGAATGATAGAATGGTCACAATGCAGAAAAGCCACTTAGCCCATTGTGTCCATACTGGCTTTAAGCAAGAGCTAATCAGTTAGCCCAATCCCTCACCCTTTTCCCATTCTGCTGTAAATTTTCTCCGCAGATGCCTAGTCAAATCCCTTGGAAGTCCCAATTGCATCCGCCTCTACTCAGTTGTTAATGTATCCAGATCCTAAACACTCGTCACATTAAAAAATATATTTTTTTAAAATATCACTATTCCCTCTCTTGCTAATTACCTTAAACTGTTGTCCTCTGGGTCATGATCCTTTTGCCAATTGGAACAGGTTCTCTCTATCTAGATATCTCTCAACCTCTAGCACTTCTTTCAGACCTCCTCTCAATCTTTACCTCTCTCAGTTTCTATAATCAACCTGCATAACTGAAGTCCCTGATCCAGAATCATTTTGTCAGTCTTGTCTGCAGTTCCTTAGGCCTTTACATTCTTCCAGAAGTACAGGATCAAAAATCGGACAGAATACTTCAGTTGAGCTCTCAATGATCATGTTAAAAGCTTTGATTTTGCATCCTATACTCAATTCATAAAAGCCCTAAATCCCACTTGAGGCCATTTTTAGCCACTTACTCAACCTGCTCTGCCACCTTCAACGATTGTAGGGATAACCAAGTCTCTCTGCCCCCTTAAATTGTGTCCCTTCATTTTTTTTTATTGGCCCTTATCCTTTTTAAGTGAACATCAAAATGGCTTGAGGAATCTGGTCAATTTCCCAACCCGGTAAATTCCATTTGTTTCCACTCTCCCTTCTTTAATTCTAAGTCAATCTCAAAACTCAAAGCCATTGCTTCTTTGAGGCACCTGGATTCTCTCTACCACAGTTAATTATTTTCTTGGTCATTGCTTTTTACTGCGTTTCTGTATTCATCCAGTTTGCTTTCCAGGTCTTTTCATGAATTCAATCTAACTGTCTTCTTCCTTTCTCAGTTTATTTCTTTCTCTGTCTCACATTTAGTTGTTTTCCCATTTCAGTCATCTCGACCCTTCCAATTTAAATGTTTAGTTTTACCTGTCAATTTAACACCAATTTTCATCACAACAGACTTATTTAGTTTATGATAATCAGGAAACAATAATAATGTAAAGTCTCAGCTCTGTGAATATTTAAGAAGATCTTCAGAAATAGGAATAAGAGTAGACCAAGTCTGTAAGTTAGCTCACTGAGCGTGAAGGTTTGTTTTCAGACGTTTCGTCACTCTACTAGGTAACATCAGAGAGAGTCTCTGGTGAAGCGCTGGTGATATGTCCCACCTCACTATTTATAGGACTTGGGTTCTTCACGTGGATGATGTCATTTCCGGTTTTTTTTCAAGGGAAGGCAGATAGGAATGACGGAACGTTTGAAAACAAACCTTCAAGCTCAGCAAGCTAACTTACAGACTTATCAACCTGAACTACAAATCTTCTAAAAAAAAAATGTAGGAGTAGGCTGTTCAGCCCTTCTCTGCTATTCAACAGGATCTTGGCTGATCGAACATTTCTCACACCCACTTTCCCGCTTTTTCTCCATAACCATAGATTCCCGATCAGTCGGGAATCAATCTCAGCCTTAACTATATAGAGGACTCTGCTCCCAAAGCTATCTGTGGCAAAAGTACCAAAGACTCTCAACACTTAGAGAAGCAATGCTTCCTGATTTCAGTCTTAAATTAGCTCCCCTTTATTTTGAAACTATGCCCTCTGACTCTTCCAATAAGGATCACTATCAAACATCTCAGCACAGACACTCTTTCAGCCAGATACAAAATAGTGATCTCAGTACTCTTTCATCAAACACTCCCCTTGAGGTAAATATACTGTACAAGCCCTAACACTGCATCAATATCAGCAATTACCGAGAAACTAGCCACTGATTGCTTAGTGATTAAACAAAGGTACAAGGCATTCCAGATTTCTATCATTCTGTACAGTTTTGAAAAGACAATGGCCTACCTTACAGCAGACACAGAATGCTTTGAGAGGATTGAGACCCAGCCAGCCACTGTTTCCTGCATCTCGGAAACGATTCATAAACTCGGTGTACAGTGATCGCTGAATTTTGGAGAGACGGACTAGCAGCACGTGTTCTTCTTTCTCAGGAAGGTGACCTCTCAAGACATCGTGACCTCGTCTGCATAACAAGTCAAATTTATCAATCCTCTGAAGCAGCAGATCGTGTTAACAAAAGAAAATGAATGAGGGCAGCGAGCCTGTGAAGTTTCTTACTGAAAAGAATTAGAAACTTAGAGTTTTGCTAAATAATCTACTTTGAGACAGAGAACCAATGGCTGAAGAATGATGCAGCACAGGAAAAAGGCATCAAGTAAAACTTAAAGCTCTGATTAAGGTCATCAAGATGAAACATTACCATGCTCTCCCCACACGTAATACCTGACCTGTTGTATATCCAATTTTTGTGGTGGACTTCCACAGTGATCTGTTTAAAGCTCATATTATCTGTGACTGGGGGCTGCAAAATCTTTAGCAAAGGATCTGATGACACACAGCAGTAAACTGAATCAGATAGCAACGGACATGGCTATTTGATCCACTGTGACTGTGCCAGCTCCTTGAAACACCTAATTAGCTCACAATTCATGACATATTCTGGATCACACACCACACCATGTAAAAAAATTCAGTGAGGTGTACACATTGCAACCCTCCCCAACTCATCTCTTCGTTCCATGATGCAATGGGTAAAACTCAACTCAGTGCCCCAGATGGACCCGAGCCAGAGATTTATTTGGCCATAATTTTGCAAACCTCTCACCTTTGTACAAATCCTTCTAGCAGGCTGTGTAAAACGTGGCTGCGGTACCGCATCAGGCGGACATCCTGCGGTGTGGAGTCAATACACTGTCCATTTAAGATGGGACGCTCAAACATGTTGCTGAACTCCTGCCTGGTACCAAGGAAATCGGGCCGGACAAAGTCCACCATGCACCAGTACTCCATAAGATTGTTCTGAAGTGGATACCCAGTCAGGACCACTCGCCTCCTCGAACGGATGCTCTTCAAGGCCTGAGATGTACTGGCATGGCAATTCTTTATGCGGTGGCCTTCGTCACAAATGACAACATCAGGGCCTGGTCTAGCCAGTGCTTTTTCAATCCCTGAGAAATAAATTAAACTTCTGATCAAATGAAGAACAGCAGAGTGTTGTATCGTAAAGGATCCAGCTAATAACTATACAAAGTACCTAACTTATTATCCTTGGCGAAGGAGCTCTTCCAATTAGAGCAGTAATGTCATTAAAGATCTTCTAAGTTTATCACTACTTTGACTCCATACCACGAGGAACAAAAATGCAATCTCTTGATTCTAAGTGAAAGCATACTATCAACGATATGCAATTACTATTAATAGTTTAAATTGCAAATAGCACAAGCTTGCTTTATGATATTTAAAATAATCGTCTAATTTCTTTAATTTGGCTTGTCAGTAATTTGGATGGAGTAGGCCAGTGAGATTAGTTTATTATTTTTATGTGAGAATGTTAGCACTGACAATTATGGGCTGACTGACCTCCACTGCTGCTGTGAACTCCTATATATCTACAGAATCATCTGAATAGCTGAGGAATGGGAATTGCAGGAAATAGTTGGAGCATCAAGTGCTAAGCTGCAAAGAGCAAATAAGGCAGACCACAGCATTGGTTAAAGGAATGTTAGATAAACATTTAAGTTAGCTGAAGGGCACAGGATTACAATGGATAAATGAGAATAGTTTCAGATTGTTTGATTAGACAGCAAGTATATTTGATAGCAAGTACAGTGATGAGGGTCAAAACATCTTCCTCTTCTAGCAGTGAATGTATCTAGAATTACTACGGTTGAAGGTGTTACAAATGTCATTTATTTCATTATTACCTTTCAATAGCTCTTGTTGCCGATCTTCCTCATCTAGATCTATAATTACAGGTCCCGCTGGTTTCTTTGTTTTCTTCCTCCTCCCAGTAACAAATGACTTTTTTAACGACAGTAAACGATACATCTCATACCCCATTAACAGCACACCACCATCTGCTGACCATTCATTAATCACCTTGGAACGGGCCACAGTTGTTCTACAAAAAGAATGGGAATGTCAAATAACCTGGAAGACGAGGATACTTTTACAGTGTAGTCTATCAATATAAATGGTTGCCATGTTCTCGTCCTAATGAAGTAGCGAGATGCCAAAGGATTATTTCTAGGATTATTGCCATTATCATGATGGCAATGTTTGGTGCGTGTATCCATTTCTTAGCAATATCCATTCACAATGTGATATTCCTCCCTCTAACCAATTTCCTAGATTTCCTGAAATTCATTTTGGGTTACCACCCTCTCTGGCAGTCCCAGTTCTTTTTGCCAGTGCATATTCAAAGTCTATTCAAATGTGAGGGCCATTGTAATAATTGAAGGCATTGATGCTCTCTGGACATCGTTTCCTGTTCAAAGAACTTGTATATAACATTTTAGCACAGTGTGAAAAACCTCAAAAGCACTTCACAATTAATTATTCCGAACTGCAGTGCCTTAAGTAAAGTCAGCTGCCATCATGTGTTCAGTAAGAACCCAGAAAGGGCAATCAAATATATAAATGACCAATCATTTTTAGTAGAATTAGAGGGGTGACAAAAACAGACAATGTTTAGCTCTTTTTAAATGGTAAACATTCACCCGAACTGACACATCAGGCTGCATGGATCAGTAACACAGCAGGGAGTGCATTTATTACCAGAACCAGAGGTGCTCTCAATTTTAATTTGTTTGGAAGTTGGTTGCAAGGTAAATGACATTTGCAACACTCTTCCCTGAATGCCCAAATACATTTGTGCAGACTTGCCCCATTTCTTTTAGGACCACAGCAGGACCTGGATATCCTCTTTTATAAACACATAACAAGACATACTTGTGTTCGTCATTTAGGATGTGAACTTTAAAACTCCTGGGCTGTATCTCCTCAGAGTTGTAATCTGCAGGAAGTATTTCTGGGGCAGGCAGCCACATGTTAAACTCTGCCAACCAGTTCTGCAAAGTGTTCACCTGAAATCAATAAAGGCCAATGTCATCTCTGTGTACAAAGGTAAGTGAACATGTCATTAGCCCCTGATTCGACTTTCAAGTAAAGAATTTAGAAAGTTGGCAAACTGGCCATCTGCCTTCCTGTCTGTTTAGTTACCTCATTCTTACCACTTCAGTTGGGATTAAGTCGCCAAACAAAACTTACAGGTAAAATAAACTCACAGAATGTGTGTCGGGCAGGAGGTCATTTGGCCCAGCATGTCTGCATCAGAATCCTTAGATTGTTTTACTAAAACATGAAATCCGACCCATTATAAATTACTGAAACAAAACAAACTTCCACATCAGCTCCAATATTTTTCTAAGCATACACCCCCCAACCAAAGCACTCAACTGGTGATTAAACATGGTTCGTTCACTTTCTATTTCACTTGAAGTACTGGTTAAAACACTCTGCTCAATACCTCCTCTCTCCTGTAAAATACTTGATTCTTCAGAAACTGCAACATCCCAAGTGAAGTGTTTTTTGTTTCTTTTCTTAAGCAGTACGAGGAAATATCAAGAGCACTACTGTGCAACAGCTATGTAGAATGTAATGATACCATCACTGATACAAAACAAAATACAGAGGAGATAAGTTTCAGGTTATTGCACTACACCTCACTGATGTATAGACAAAGAGCCCAAACCTTCATGTCCTACAGACCAATACCTATTCCGGGCATAATCTATGATTAATCTCCTCTTTCTCTTCCCTCCCAAGAGAAATGCCCTTCAGCAGCGTGAATAATAAAATCAGAATACAAATACTGACCGGTACAATAGCAAGGACAGTGCGAGCTTCTGTGTATCGAAAGAGGACATCCACGAAGGAGACTATCTGCAAGGTCTTTCCAAGACCCATACTGTGTGCTAGGATACAGCCAAACCCACTGCTACTTTTAAATCTTTCTTGTGATTCCACTAGATTGTCATACAGGAAGCGGATTCCACCGACCTATGGATACAGAATTAGAATATTAATCAACTGACAAACATCACAAAATCCAAGCATCAGCTTCACATCGTTTTTTTTTTTAAACTGTAACTGAATTCGACAAGAGTCTGTCACTAACAGTATATTTAATGCTTAGAAATGAGTGTGCACATGCTTTCTGGTGTTGCAAAGGTAAATACAAGTGCAAAAAAAAGAGGTGAACAACAACAGCAAGTATGAAGCACGCGGGAAATTAAGTTTAAGTTTCGGAACTACCAGTGAAGCACAAAACAAACTGAAGCTCTCGTGTCTTTTTCCATATTTAGACCACGACTAACTCTTGTCCTGTGCTGCTGCAGCAGAGCCTCTTTCACGGAGGTCACAAACACAAAGGTAAATCACAATGGTAATGATCTGACCTTACATAAAATATTTTACTTTCTTTGAGGGTTCTTGAGATTTTCTCAAGGGCTACTTTTGGTTTTCAGGAGCACCCTTTTCATTCTCACTAACTTGTGACACCGTCTCAAGTAACAGCATCCGGTGTATTTGTTTCCAGGTTAGGTATTTGGATTTAGTAAAAGCAAAATTAGATGAATTCATTAGTATCCTGAATAGTCATCAATCCTCCACTAAAACTAAAGTTACAATATACAAGGGAAACATTAATTTCTTACACATCATGACATTTAATTTGGTAAAACAGGCATAAACAATAATTATTTTTGCAAACTAACTGACACATACTTCATACACACATTATCCCAAAAAACTAACAAAAATGGTGTGGTCATAGTTGATGCTTTTCTATTACTTATGCACAAAGCTGAAAGGTTTTAACCAGGCTGTTACTATCACTTATACTGCATCTCAAATTTAAATTTTAACAACTGACAGTGTGGCCACCCTTATGCTAGAAATTCCACAATTGCTTGCAAGGAATTCATTACTTTAGTGGTTTCATGTTTTCCAGCTCCCAATTATCAGAGTATTCCTCTGGTGACAGGTTTAGAACTGTTCTCTCTTGTATAGCTTCACACCATTCCCTTCTGCAGCTCCTTTCTCTCCCCAGCACTTTGCAGATACTTCTTTCTCACTCTTTGCAGCCTCTTTCACCTCTTCTGACATTACAATATTTGGTAATAAATCCTTCCCATAACAGCCATCAGCATAGATTCGGCACTCAGCGAAGGTGACCTGCAGTAAAGATGGTTAACAACATCACCGTAGCCAATGAACAATCCATTCAGTCTCGCTTGGCCCCACCCAGCTTCCTCTGCCTCTATCACTGCATTGGGTAGAGAATTCCCCACCATCACCTTTGCAGTGGTATTGAAGTCTCACCACATCCCTTGCCCAAAATCTTAAACATGTGCCTCTGTACTCCTTGTATTAATAACTAAAGGGAGCAGCTCCTTGTTTAATCTAACAAACCCTCTCTCAATGTTGCACACTTCAATCATATCTCCCATCAATCTCCTTAACTCCAAGGACAGCAGTCCAGCTCCTCCAATCTAACCTTGCACCCAAAACCCACCTTCCCATTCCCTGTAAGCATTGTGGTAAATCTCCTCTGCACTCCCTCAAAGACTCTCACAGACTTCCTAAATTTAAAAATGCATAACACAAATTTAGATAGTACAGGATGATGAGTCAATGGGTCCTGAGAATGAAGAGGTGATGAAGAAAGAATGTCAAGCACTTTGCTGAAAGGAAGGGTATGTTCAGGCTTGCAAGTGTTCCTTGATTTCATTCTCTGGCTGTTCGCCAATGAACAAAATGTGCTCTGCTGTACTCTCTTCACATTTTTATTTATAATTTTCTGTTTAAAGTGGTTACCAAGAGAAAACCATCAGGCAGGATGGAATTTACAAAAGTAAACTTCGCAAGAAGACTTTAAAATTTTTTTTTAAAAGAGCAGCACAGTAGCTGAGTGGTTAGCATTGCTGCCTCAAAGCACCAAGGACCCAGGTTTGATTTCATCCACGGGTGACTGTCTGTGTGGAGTTGGCATGCTCTCCCTGCTTCTGTGAGAGTTTACTTCGGGTGCTTCACTTTCCTCCCACAGATCATCGATGTGCAGATTAGGTGGATTGGCCATGCTAAATTATCCCAGTTTCCAGGGATGTACAGGTTAGGTGGGTTAGCCATCATAACTCCATGTGGAATGGGATGCACTTCAGTGGGTCAGTACAGACCTAACAGGCCAAATAGTCTCTCTTCACAATGCAGCGATTCTATGATTCAGTGCATCTGAATCAACACCACCCATTTGAGTAAAGGTCCTACTAAAGGACAATCTTTCACTGCAATTCAGGGAAATCCCCAGCAGCACATCCCCCTTCCCCTGATCTGCCTAGAAAGCACGCAACATAACACTTTTCAATGCACCGTGCTACATGTGACAGTAATAAATCAAATCAAAAATCTCATGTTTTCATTTTTCCAATATGCAGATGGAGACTGCTGAATTAAGTCGAAGTTCAAATAACTTTAATGGAAACTGTACACATGAATTCACTGGATAAAAGCAAATTACTGCAGATGCTGGAATCTGAAACCAAAAGAGAAAATGCTGGAAAATCTCAGCAGGTCTGGCAGCATCTGTAAGGAGAGAAAAGAGCTGACGCTTCGAGTCTAACTGACTGTTTGTCCGCTTTGACAAAGGGTCAGTTAGACTAGAAACGTCAGCTCTTTTCTCTCCTTACAGATGCTGCCAGACCTGCTGAGATTTTCCAGCATTTTCTCTTTTGAATTCACTGGATGCTTGGTCAAGATTAAATAACCTACTGCAGATACTGGAGTAATAGTCGATCTCATGTAAAAGTTGACCCCCTATTTTTGGCCAAACAACCTAGAATTTTCCACATACCTTGGGTAAAGGTTGACCCTAGTTCTTCACAGATAACAGATCAATGTTTATGAGTCAGTGTTCCGGCTGTCAGGTCCTGCTCTGGCTTTCCTGGTTGTTCTGCACTTCTCCCGGACTTCTAGTCCACTGGCTGTTGTGTTCCGGTCCGGGTTTTCAGAAGTGTCATAATTCATTCTTTTTTTTTATTCGTTTACAGATCAATTGGGCTTCTGCTAATGGTATGAATTTTGATGGGCATGAACTTCAGCCCCTCAAAAGTAGTATCCAAGTAATATGCGACCCCATAAATTTAACCTTAAAAAGTAGTCAAAAAGATTTGACTATTACTCGAGCACATACGGTATTTTATCAAGACCACAGTCAAGGTTCTGATCAGCTTCAGCTGGTCACAAGGTGCATTTCCCAGGAACACAATGTCTCTCCACTTGCCCTGTGTTAGCTTCATTCATAAGGAAGCAAGGTTAAATAGGAGCTGTTTTCATTTACAAGGTTTGAATGTCACTGGCTGGGCTAGCATTTATTGCCCAGAGGGCAATTAAGAGTTCAACCACATTTCGGTACATCTGGAGTCACATGCAGGCTAAACATAGGGAAGGGAACTGCTGTCCTCTCCATCGGACATTCTTGAACCAGATGGATATTTCCTAACAACCAACAAATGGTTTTATGTTTAATGTAGGATTCAATTACAGATTTTCAAAATTGAATTCAAATTCAACTGAATTGAAATCTCTACCATGGTGAAATTTGAATCTGGGTGCTCAGAACATTACCTTTATTTCTGGATTAACAGTCTAGTGATAATACCACTAAGCCATCACTTCCCTCCCTGTTTTGAATGTAATATGCACTCAGTAAATTACAGAAAATGCCAAGAAATGAAAAGGTTAATAATTCAGAGATTAAAAGACAAATCTCAAACAAATCATGGATACAGATGATTGACTATTTTAGCATTACCATATCGCAATGCATTGTCAAGTTAAATGAGGGCCAAGAGAGAAGGCAATAAAAATGGTACAGTCTTCTAAAGCAGTACACACCCAAAAGATTAGATTCAATTTCCTTCAGTAACAGTCTCTGAAGATTAAGTTACTGAAAAGCAAAAGTCATGGCAGTGCATCATATAACATCACCCCCTGCAATACCTGGAACTGTTTCACTAATTGGAAAGAGAATTTTAAAAAATACCATGCCAGGCATCAAGCTGCACTCAAATCGTCAGACAAAAAGGATGAACTCCAATTACCTGGTGTGATTTGACTGCTCGTGCCAGTTGGGGTGCCAGGAAAATATCTTGCTCATTTGGTGGATGATTTATGTTGACTAGGACACGGCCCAGATCATCTGGCTGATTCAAGGCATCGTTCACATGTGCACCACTACTCTCTTCATTCACCTCCTCCTCTTCGTTGCTGGATTCACTGTCAAGAATGTGCAGTGAATCTTCTTCCCCTGAGCTCAGCTCAATCACATCTTCTGAGGAATAGAAAAGGAAGGTGTAATGAAAAACAGAAAGGCTGCTATCACAAAATGGGAATTGCTTGTGTTGAAACAGAAATAAGGAGTGCTTATTCAATAGGTCTTTGTGCATTTGAACGAAAAATGGTCTTTGATTCTCAAGTAAATTGGAGCATCAATTTAAATTGCTATGGCCCAGCAAAAGTTTCCTCTGGTTTCTGAATGAGCAGTGGCTTTATTCATTGTGAATGTCTGGAATGTAGTTACCAAATAAATCCCAGTACAGAAATGAGCTTACTTCTCTGCAGGTTGTATTGTAACAAGCCTAGCAAACTTAACATTTGTGGCTAGAATTCTGGTTTTACAAGACTCAGGTGTACAATAATATGCTGCATTTCTTCAGTTCACCATGATGATTTGGGTTTGGTCAGAAGGAGGACTTTGTATTGAGTCTCAACTCATATATAACTGAAATTACATCAAAGGTACACGAAATTGACTAAACTAGAAACATTTCTAGAAAAAAAGGAAACAAACTCGCTACTTTGTTAGTTGTAATTTATTCATTATTTGTCAAATTCTTGTTTCGTCTTTCTATTTATTCACAAATAGATACTTCAGTTTTCTCAGCCTGAAACTTTTCTATTCCGTGGGTAATGTCTTCCAATTCAGTTTCTGAATTCGGGCACAGGCCCTGAAGAAGGGCCTGTGCCCGAAACGTCGAATCTCCTGTTCCCTGGATGCTGCCTGACCTGCTGTGCTGTTCCAGCAATAAAGTTTCAACTTCCAATTCAGTTCACAACATTTTACAGTAGACAATATTACAGCAAATAGAGACACAGAAAATGCTGGAGAAACTCAGGTCTGGCAACCTGAGAGGACAGAACGAGTTAACACTGAGTCCAATATAATTTCTTTAGAACTGCAACTTAGATCATTTTAAATCTTCAGGCTTGTGCAAGCATAAATTTTTTAACAAAGATGCAGCTATTGGGACAAGACCTTGTAGGAATCTTTATGAAACCAAAGGTAAAATAAATCTATTAGACTTAATTTAATAAGGAATTGTGCAGTTGATATAATGCAAAGACAAGTTCTTTATTCATCAATACCCTCTGTAAACTGTCACTTAAGTGAATAATCTTGGTATCCATGTTTGACCAATCATGAAGTTAGTTGTGAAACTCCAGCACACTGGAAAAATCAGTCACAAGGGAGGTTAGGTAGAAGGAAGCTCCTCCTGCTTTATATTAAAAGTACCACTGAAGGGCTGGTGGCTCAGAAAGGAAAATAGAAGAATATAATAGCAAAATATTCAAAAATAGAGTGAGCTATGCATTGTGATCTTGAACAGATCTGCTCAGATTGAAGTCCATGAGCTATAATCAGCTGGCTGAAACTTTTAATTTTATGGATACAAGGCAATTCAAAAGAATTAGTTCAAGGTCAATGGATGTACTTCAAGGAAAGTTGGATTTTTATCAATGATCCGATGCCAGAAGCAGGCTTTCCTTGGGCAGTATGTGCAACCACATGCAAGCATATGCAAAACTGCAGTGAAAGCAGCACCAGATAAATGGCCATTTAAGATTACATTGATTGACATTTTAGATTTGCAAGTATCTATCTACACTGTAATTTCAAAACTTAAAATTGTGTTTTAATTAGGTTTGAATATTTGAGAAAAGTCAACAATACATTGTTTTGGTTTCCTGTTTTTCTCATTCACACTTCAAAGTCATTGTTTCTTAGTGACATTTGGTGCCATGGGAACTGGCAGTCCAGTACTTGAGCCTGGAGCCTTCATGACCACACTGACTCAGTAATACAAAACATGCCTTTACTGACGAGAAAGGTTACACATCTATAATTGAAACATTTTTTTCATTCCATGGGTTATCATGACACCACAAATGTAGAATTGCAGTTAAGTGTGGTGATGAGAAATGATTCAGTTATTCACCAAAAAACAGAGAATGCATAGGCAGGTTTAATAGAAGTCCGCAACATCATGAACGGTATCAATTGGTAAATGGCAATTGTTTCTGGTAGTAGATAGGTCAGTAACCAAAAGGCACAACAAAATGTAAGGTAACTGATGAAAGAACCAGAGGGTAATAACTTCACAAATCTAGCAAAATACCTGACTTTCAATTCTGCTGGTACATAAGAGATTGAAATATCACAGTGTGAATGCTGCTCCCTACAGTTAGATATTTAAGTAAACGTCTCTGCAATCAATCTAGGTTTACCACTGAGTTCATGTCAGTGATTAAGTTATTTATGCACTTCCAAATTGCAAACTTAAAAAGCATTTGCTGTTCCGGCCAGAAGTGTAGCTAAGATTTAGAACTTTACAAGAAGAATAATGAATGTAAGAAGAATAATAAAAGTGAAGAGTATTTGATTTTAGGCTAGAGATTTGCTTTGGCAAGACTGAAAATGAGGGACAACATCCCTAATGTGTGTGGAACAGATTACAGGAGCATTCGGTAGCCTCTCTGTTAAAAACATATGCCATGACATTATTAAATCCCAGATCTAAAAATGAGGGATGAAGCAGGGATATAGATCACTACACTCCCAAGCAGGTAGTGACAACCTTTAAGATTTCTTTGGTGTCTCTAAATTAACTTTCTCTTTCCTTATTATGTTTCCCTTCGTGGTTATTGCAAGATCACAATAGAGTGCAGGAGAAAAGCAACATTTCATACATACTGAAAATCCGAAATAAAAACAGAAAACATCGGAAGCACTCAGGTATCATCAAAAGTGAGACACTGGCTTTGTTGCCATTCTAAAGAGGGGTGACCACCTGTACTGCTCATTTTAAAAAAAAAATTCAATTAATTCATGGGATAAGGGCATCGCTGGCTAGGCCAGCACTTCTGCCCATATGTAATTGCCCAGAAGGGAGTTAAGAGTCAACCAGATTGCTGTTGGTCTGGAGTCACATGCAGGCCAAACCTGGTGAGGATGGCAGTTTCCTTACCTAAAGGATATTCTTGAACCAGAAAGATATTTCCGAACAACCAACAATGGTTTCATGGTTAGCATAGGATTCAATTACAGATTTTCAAAATTGAATTCAAATTCAACTGAATTGAATTCTCTGCCATGGTGAAATTTGAACCCGGGTCCTCAGAACATTACCTGGATTAACAGTCTAGAGGTAATACCACTAAGCCATCACTTCCCTCCCTGAAGGAAATTACTGAACCAGATGGGCATTTCCAACAATGATTCGACTCTTAATTCCAAATATTTACTGAATTCAAATTCCACCATATGCTGTGGGTCCCCAGAACATTACCTGGGTCCCTGGATTAACAGTCTAGGCCATCCCCTCCCTTAACATACAACAACATGGTATATAATATTTGTTAAGATGGTAAAATTATAATAAATGTTTCATGTTCATTCACTCCAAACTTTATCTTTATTCATTGTTTGTTTCTTGAACATTTATGGTTAGTTTCTGAAGCGATTTGTAAACCCAGATGTGACCATCTCATATCAAAATTTACCCATCCCTTATCTTAAAGGCAGACTAGGTTGGCAGTTCCTGTGAAATGGTACCTCTGTACACACTTGCTTTCTTTTGATGTGGACATAAAACTGAGGAGATGGGTGGAGGAAGAGAAAACTATATAGGGTACAAATATTGTGGATTTCAATTATCTCTGTGCCTAACACTCACCATTCTTTAAGACCTGCTCCTCGGCTGCTGCACCTTCTTCACTCCCGCTGCTTATATCCACACAGATTACCTCAGGTTTTGGGAGTCTTGGAGGAATTTCATCTGTTTTCTGTGCAGTTTCCTCTGAAATGAGAAATTAGAAGGGTGGATACAACTGCTTCTGCTCATAACCATTTCTTTTTAACCAACATTTCTTCACTTAGAGTCAGAGAGGTCTACAACAAGAAAAAAGCCCTTCAACCCATTGTGTCTACTCCGGTCAAAAACAATCTAAGTATTCTAATCCCATTTCTCATTACGCGCTGCATAGCTTTTTATGCCTTGGCATTGCAAGTGCCTTTTGAAACTTAGAACAACTTCTTCCAGTACAGAAGCTGAGTATTGCTCAGTTGTCAATTGTCCCATTGAGTACAAGATGTGCCTTTTTACAGTAATACCACCTGCTTTTGTTTCTATTGCAGATATAGAATCTAAGCATTTGTCCCTTCATTTCTTCTTTTACTTAAATGTCCATTTCTGATCTTGGCAACCAGTCTCAGAAATGGGAACTTTAGATTAGATTAGATTAGATTACAGTGTGGAAACAGGCCCTTCGGCCCAACAAGTCCACACCGACCCGCCGAAGCGAAACCCACCCATACCCCTTACCTAACACCTAAATTGGCAATTTAGTATGGCCAATCCACCTGACCCTGCATATCTTTGGACTGTGGGAGGAAACCGGAGCACCCGGAGGAAACCCACGCAGACACGGGGAGAACGTGCAAACTCCACACAGTCAGTCGCCTGAGGCGGGAATTGAACCCGGGT
This sequence comes from Chiloscyllium plagiosum, assembly GCF_004010195.1. Classification (NCBI taxonomy): domain Eukaryota; kingdom Metazoa; phylum Chordata; class Chondrichthyes; order Orectolobiformes; family Hemiscylliidae; genus Chiloscyllium; species Chiloscyllium plagiosum. The sequence goes on from NC_057727.1 coordinate 65,640,373, forward strand.
CTCTGGCGCTGTGAGGCAGCAGTGCTAACCACTGTGCCACCGTGCCGCCCACTTTAGGTACAGTCCGCATAATAAAAGCATCACATTTCCAAAACTGTCAACTTTTACTGATGCATGAAATCAGAACAACATTTGGAGAAATGGGAGCATTATATTTTATTTGTTATATCTGTGATGAACTCTTAAGATTAGTTATCTTTCTTTGGTTCAACAAACCTGAATGCTGTACTAATTGTACGCCTTCAAATTATGGCACAGCTGGTTCAAAAAGAAAGTGTTCTTGATAATAAATGTTATCATCCACTACAATATCTGTTGAGTGGGCATTTGAGCAAGCTCATGAGGGAAAGACTTTCATTCCATTTCTCAACATCTACTACTGGCCTCCTCAGACAATTAAGTTTTACAGTGTGGGGCACAGCTTAATTGTTACCAGTTATCTATTTGATTTATGTAACTGAAGAGACTGAACAGATTTAAAGGCCTGTAACTTGTGGACTTTATAGTTTGCCTAAAAATGCATCTTTCTATTGACCCTTTGACATTTTCAATCATGTTAACTGATTTACATGCAAAGGGTTGTAACAGTAACAGACTGCTTAATGCAGCAGTACTTGTAAAAACGCTTTCAGATAAACATGTTCACTTACCCTCATTCCAGACTGGTTCTTTTTTTAAGGTTTGAGTATTGGATTCTGAGGGTAGTAGAAAAACAGATTTTAGAAACAGTCATGCTCAAAGGTCACTTGCTTAAGGCCAGTTGCCAAGGGTAGTCATTGTTGGACAGCTTATGAAATCATCATGGTCACTTTTAATCCCTCATGGACTCTCTACACCTTACTTCTGTAACCTTATTCGGCCTGTAATGCTCCAAGACATCTGAAGTCATTCCTTCCAACCTCTTATGCATCACATCTTCCCTTTGACCTTGCACTGGGGTCCATATCTTCAGTTATGTCAAGAATTAGCTCCCTAAATCTATGCATCTCACTCAGTTTAGGACACTCCTCAAAACTGAAGCCCAAGCTTTTGATCAAGTGACCTAGCATCTCCTTCACAGATATGATGGCAAATTTTCTTTGATAACAAACATTTTGTGGCATTAAAAATGTGCTATTCAGTTGCACTTTGTCTTAATGCTGTCCATGTTAATATGCATTTATTTGAGGCAAAGTATTTAAAAGTATTAAAAACAAGGAGAACTCAGGATAAACATACATATTGCTTTGCTTTGGATCTTAAATCAACTTTTGTTTAAACATGCCCAACGCCTTTACACGACATTCAAGAATGCAAGTCTATACTCCTGATAGGGAGTTTCACTAGGGAACATTATTTAAAGAGCCAGGTTCGAGACCTTGACAGATCTGCAGCATTCTCACATTACAGGTATTAAAGATGACTCCCCAGAAGAACCAAAATTGGAAATGCTGATCATCACTAATTTTCTCAAACCTGTGCTTCAGTCAAGCATGACTGAAGCAGAGCCTTGTGAAATTCACCTTGTCTGCCTCATTTTGCCAACTTTTGGCTGAAGGCCTTTTTGCCAAGCACAATTTCCTAAAATGCAGATTTATGCCAGGCTGACTAGCTTTATTTCTGTTGTAAACTGTTGATTGTCCTTTCCTCTCCAAATAAGTTTCATGCCATTTTCAACTAATGGACATCCCTTTAGCCAACTTCTATTTCGGAGTGGAACACAAACATTGTCTGTGTATTTCAATTCCTAGATTTCTGCACAATTTTCAAACGGTGGAGAAACCTAAAATCAAAGTCAATCTTTGCCAAACAGAGCTTTTCAGGAACAACCTTTCTGAGTATGATAAGCTGCAAGGGATGAACCTAAAAATGTCAAATGACAATTCCACGGCTGTTTCCCTTGATGCTTTCTGTAAATCAACCAGCAGCAATAACCTGCTAGAAATCAAAATAAGAGAAATAAATTTTACCCCCTATGCATAAAGTGGTCTCCATCTATCAGTTCTACTGTCCCTCCAAATTAAATGGAGATCCTTCTAGTCTTGATGGTCCATTGCCTCATTTCATTGTGCCTCTGTAATATATCAGCTTCATTAAATTGAGAGGTGGCTTGCCTATGTCCAGAGTTACATGAATCGAAGTTCTGTTAGAAAATATCTCATTTTTGCAATGCCTCTTTTAGCACTGCTCACCCCTCATTATTGTTTTCTATGGATAACAAAGATTGGGTCCAAGAATTCAGGATGTATACAAACATTTTAAAGGGCTTGTTGCTTACGCATACCAAGTGATGCAATTACCACTTTTTGACACAAACGCAAGTGTTGCTGGGGAAGGTCCTGAAAATCATCAGTAAAAGCTGCAAGAGAAACAGTAGGTAGACTGGTGGCCCTCTCACCTTGTATGAGATCAAATGGCAAAGTTGGTAACACAAATTCCTTCCTCTGTTGCTCAAGGCGTTTGAGTCGCTCTAATTCCTCCAGCTGTGCTGCTTTGGTTCCAGCCTCAAGTTGGTCCTCCCGTAGTAGTTTTCTGAGAAAGCAGAAGACAGATATCAAAAGGATTTAGATGAAAAAGACCCACACTTTAAAATGGTTATAATTCATCACTGAAAATAGTCAATACACTGCTATTGAGTGAATTGCACTATCACCACATTATGTGCAAACGCAGGAGATGGGGGAGATACTAAACGAATACTTTGCATCAATGTTTACTGTGAAGTAGGATATGGAAGACATAGAACATGGGGAAATAAATAGCGATGTCTTTAAAAACGTCCATATTACAGAGGTGGTGGCGCTGAATGTCTTAAAATGCAGAAGTGTGGATAAATCCCCAGGACCTGATCAGGTGCACCCTAGAACTCTGTGCGAAGCTAGCGAAGTGATTGTTGGGCCCCTTGCTGAGATATTTCCATCATCAATAGCCGAGGTGCTGGAAAACTGAAGGATGGCTAACGTGGTGTCACTATTTAAGGAAGATGGTAAAAAAAAGCCAAGGAATTATAGACCAGTGAGTCTGACAAGATGGTGGGAAGGTTGTTGGAGGGAACCCTGAGCGACAGAATTTACGTGCTTTGGAAAGGTAAGGACTGATTAGGGATAGTCAACATGGCTGTGTGTATGGAAAGTCATCTCTCTATAACTTGATTGAGTTTTTTTGTAGTAATGAAAAGGATTGATGAGGGCAGAGCGATGGACATGATCTTTATGGATTTCAGCAAAGTGTTTGACAAGGCTCCTCATGGTAGACTGGTTAGAATACAAAGAGAACTAATCCATTTGGATACAGAACTGGTTCGAAGGTAGACGACAGAGGGTGGATTGATGCTTTTCAGGCTGGATGTCTAGGACCAGTGGTGTGCCACAGGGATTGATTCTTGACCCACTACTTTTCCTCATATATATATATATATAAATGATTTGAATATGAACATGGTTGGTATGGTTACTAAGTTTGCAGGTAACACCATAATTGGTGGTGTAGTGGTCAGCAAAGATTACCTGAGAGTACCAACGGAACCTTGACCAGATGGGCCGATGAGTGGCAAATGGAGTTTAATTTCAATAAATGTGAGGATCAGCATTTTGGAAAGGCAAATCAGGGCAAGACTTCCAACTTAATAATAAGGTCATGGGGAATGTTGCTGAACAAAGAGACCTTAGAGTGCATGTTCATAGTTCCATGAAAGTAGAGTTGCAGGTAGAGAGGATAGTGAAGGCAGCATTTGGTTTGCTTTCCTTTATTGGTCAGTGCATTGATTATAGGAGTTGAGGGGTCATGTTGCAGTTGTGCAGGACATTCGTTAGGCCACTTTTGGAATACTGTGTGCAATTCTGGTCTCCCTGCATTGGGAAGGATGTTGTGAAACTTGAAAGCGTTCAGAAAAGATTTACAAGGATTTTGCCAGGGTTGGAGGATTTGAGCTGTAGAGAGCGGCTGAACAGGTTGGGGCTATTTTCCCCACAGTATCAGACGCTGACGGGTGACCTTATAGAGATTTGTAAAATCATGAGGGACATGAATAGGATAAATAGACAAGGTATTTTCCCCAGAGTGGGGGAATCCAAAACTAAAGGGCTTAGGTTTAAGGTGAGAGGGTAATGACTGAACAGGGACTTCAGGGGCAACTTTTTCACACAGAGAGTGGTGCCAGAGGAATTGATGGAGGTTGGCACATTTACAACATTTAATAACCATCTGGATGGGTAAATGAATAGGATGAGTTGAGGGATATGGGCCAAATGCTGACAAATGAGACTAGATAAACTTAGGATATCCGGTCGGAATGGATGAGTTGGACCAAAGGATCTGTTTCCATGCTGTACATCTCTATAATGCTAAGGGAAATGGGTCTGGTTGGGTTACTTTTCGGAGGGTCAGTGTGGACTTGTTGGGCCGAAGGGCCTGTTTCCCCACACTGTAGGGAATCTAATCTAATGTAAACCAAAACACAATTTTCCAAGTTAAAACTTGTGACCTCAAACAGATAAGAAAAAATGATAACCAGTAAGCATTGTGGCATTGCAGTTAAAAATCATTTGACTTATTTCAAGCATTGATACAAATTGCAATTAGCAGGCTTCCATTAATTTTGCCATTTTCATTTACTTTGATCTTAACCATACTAAGTATCTTCCCATGACACTGCAAATCTCCATGTATTTACACTTGCTTATGCTACTGGTATTTTGTCCTCTTCTGCCATTGAGGACAATAAGAATCATTAAAGCAACAAGTCAATCATTTCCCTGTTATTTTTTAGCCACTCCAGTATGTCAGTGATGGACATGCTCCTTTACCGCACCCTTTCTCAATAAGTTTAGAAATATTAATTTTAATCTTAATACTACCAGCAAGGTGTTATTTTCACATTCTTTGGCACTTCAGTAATAAGTGCAACCTTTGCTGCTTGTGATCTATCTCCCAGGCTGTTGGAGTTTCCATTTTGTCTTACCATTTTGTAAACTTTTTCTTTCAGCTTGCTACTATCTCTAACCTCATTTGTTAACCATGTTTAACGACATGAGTGGAACTGTTGTCTTTTAAGAGTATGTACAGACTGTTCTCCCATAACACGTTTATTAAACATGATTTGATTGTAATGCGATTTGTGAATTATGGACTTTTTTTTTTATAAAGTGAGCTATGTTTGCTATTACACAATTCCATCCCTGGCACTAGCTGAACAGAAAATCCCAGTCTCCAGATCCTCTGTCTGCTAAATGCAAATTCAGTGTGTTCAGGTAAAACAGGAATGCAATCAGCTCTGCAAGCCTTGAAACTTAGCTTGAAATTGGGAATTATAGGCGACATTTAGAAGGAATTTTATTTCAAACTGGGGGAGAATTATGAGGAGGATGCCAACATCACATGGCCAGTCGGCATATGAGTTTTCTGGTGAAGAGCTTCGTGTAAGGTACAGTGCTGCAGCCAGTGATTTTAGTGTTAAACTGTTAAATTTACTGAGTTATTTCATTAAAACATGTGATTTCGAGATTTACTTGGACCATGCTATCATTTGTTAGGCTAGCTACCATTTTTGTTTCGATTTTAACTGATATTTTTGATGGTTTGTCCTAATCCTGTTTCTCCCACAGGCAGCATTATTTATATTGTGTTATTTTCTATAACACAGTTCCACATGGGAATGCAACTACCATATTATAGGAGAACTACCTATACTAGTTTTGCAACCTATAAATACTTCACAAGTTTTCTCACTGCTTACCCATTCACAATTAATTCCAGCTCACCAGTGTCAGTTAACTTCTCATCCCTTCAAAATTCAAGATTATGATTCTGACACCTCATATCCAATTAAATAATTATTTACAAGTTGCTTCCTTCCTGTCACATTGTTAATTAATTAATTCAGTTCAAACTCCATTTCTAAGGAAGTGCATTGGAATGAAATTTACTTGCTCTCCAGAGTTCTACTTAAATACCCTGGATTTAAGATACCACTTCAGGTCTCTCTCACTCTCAAATTTGACTCCTATCACCATTCTTTCATTCCCACCATCATCATACCAGGAGTAATCAACACTTGGAAATAAATGGCAACTCACAAATGACATCTGTATCTCAGGAATATTAAAAATAATTATTTTGTCATATTACCCAAATGGTCGAAGTTAGCACGCCTAGCTCAATTCCCAAATTCCTTTCTAATTATCTTTGACTATTTAATTCTCGTCATTGAATGCTAATGACTCCAGCAACATTTGGTGAACTTCAGTGTTTAGTTACCTTCCCAAATGCAAAACACAGTTTAGTCCTACATAGGATTGTCTCATTAAATTGACATTAGGCTCAGAAAACTAGAATTTTGACAGATTTAAAATGATCAAATGCTGGCATATAGCTTCCCCCTCAACCTGTTGGACAACATACCTGGAGTATTGTGCTTTATTAAGAAACAAATTTCTTATTCAGTTCCAGATTTTATCTTTGTAGCTTTTAAACAGTCTTAACATTTGAACTTTTGGCAAACATTTTCATTAATTCAAACAATACCAGAGGAAGTTGCACAATGAACTTTAAATGCCACTTACTTAAAAAGCACTTTTAAATGCACACTGCTTGGTTCCCATTAGTTTATTGCGGCGATCTCCAGTCTATCCATTCTTGAAATTAGGCAAATGTGACTTCAGCTGCTTAACTCAGATTTGACACTTTTTTCAATTTAGAACCTTTGCCTGTTATGATTAGGAATCAACCCATGGGCCTGAGGTCTATATGAATCAACTGTGCCCTGCTTCTGTCAGGATCACTATTCCAAACTAGCAAATAGTATGCCTTACACGTCATGAATAGAAACAGTACCTCGGAGTAAGTTAGCAGAAGTGACTCAAAGCATTCAGATTTCAAAAAACATAACTGTTCCTGCCGTAACTAATCAGTTGATCTCGAAGGCAGTAAGGAGGGTACTAAGATGACACAAGACTATAATGGGCTGTAAGCGATGCACCACAATGCTATCCAGCAGCCTTGGGCTGGTGAGAAAATTAAGTAACGAAGATAGAGTTGCTGAACTATCACAATCCAAGTGATGGAAATGGATGTCAATTGACGTAAGATGGTGAATTAGCTACCTTGGTCAAATATTATGCCAGTACCCATCAAGCCTACTCAGAAAATAAACCTTTTGTGAATGGACCATACTCAAGATTACTACAACCTTGCATTAATTCTGTTGATATTTTTGTAACTTAAGAGTTTTACTTTGTCTGCATTCAGATTCTGCATCAATGTGCACAGACGTTGTATGTGATACTTCTACTGTGTGACATTTCCAAGTGAGCATTAATGATTGCTCATTGAGAAAGACAAAGTGAATAATAAAGAATGTTATATAGATGCGACCATTAGAAGGCAACTTTCTTCGCAAGCCTAGCATCTAAACTGATTCAATGGACTGGAAAGCAAAGGCAACTTTACTTTCTAATGTTAGTTAAAACTCCTGTGCTACTCAGTCATATTGAACCAAGCTCTGAGTGAACTAGCTAATTTCATCTGGTGAAAAGGGAAGGAAAAATAGGCCTAATGTTAAAAGATAGAGTTGATGGCTGCTTCATTCTTAAACAAAATCATATTATTAGAATAAACAGCCACTGAGGCCTTAGACAGGAACTGAACAATTAAATGAAGGCACAAAACAAGCTCAACTGTAACCAATACTGATGACAGTTCATTCTAATTAGGCTGCAATTTTTTGTTGTTTGTCAAGGTAAAGGCCCTTAATGTCGGACATTTTTTTATTTAGATGTTGCAACACTGTAAAATTCAGATGAAATCTTCCTGCAGTACTTTACATAATGGTTTAATAAATCCTTTATTCTGTTGAAGATCTTTCTTACTGTTCTGAATCAGTGCACTTCATATGAAACATTAAAAAGTAACAGCTGAATACTAATATCTGGTCATTATGTGAGATATCTGGGATTATGTTTTCAGTATCAAAGTCCTGAACTTGTCTTTTCCACAGGCTGAACGGGTCCCCTTGCCAAAACTACTTCCTTCAGAACAGAACAAGCCAATCATTTCAGATTGCGCAGCCAGCTTCAAACAGCTCTGTGATCACATGGACTGCAGTCTGCATCAATGCCAGTGCACACAAAGCAAAATTGTTGCCTGCTCTTTCCCAGGACTTAAACAGGAAGAACTTGTCATACCGGATGTTTCTCCTCATGTGGCCAGGCTTTGTTGACCTCTGCTTCTTGCCATTTTCTGAGCAAGACTGCTTCCTTTCATTCTGTGATGAGGTAGTTGAAGTGGAGCATTTCCATCCTCTGGCATCGGGCTGTGGAGAATGCTCAGAACCGACAGGGGTGGGCTCAGAATCATCTGAAAGAAAGAATGGGAACAACAAAATTTCAAGGTAGATACAAGCCTTTATCACTCAATCACAAATAGTTCAACACTTATTATGTTAACAACAGTACAAAGCATCCTTTAATCAAGTGATAAACTGATCATATCCTAGCCACGAATGCACTCAAAATCAAACTGCTAGTGTAACTAGGAAGGCAGATAAAAGACAATCAATAGCTATCACGAGAGGATTTCCAAAAGGCATTCACAAGAAGGGGACCACACAAAATATTAGTAAGAAACTCTAAGACTTGCGTGCAGCAGATTTTAGAACATGTAGGGGAATGGTTAACAGACAGAGAAAAAAAGAACAGAGATTGCAGGGGCATCTTCAAGTTGATGGCTGTAACTAGTCAAGGGATGAAGCCTTATTTGTTTACAATCTAGATTAATAACTTAGAGTGAGAATAACTTATTTAAACTGGCTGACATTGCAAAAACTGGGTGGAAATGTAAACTGACAATCATAAGAAATCTGAGTAGGCCAACAAGCCTCTACATTATTCAGTAAGGTCATTGCTGATCTGAAAGCTGTTTCACAGCCACTCATTGCCTGCTGAACATTACCCTGTACTCCACAATGAGTTCACTACACAGTTATTTTTAATCAATGCAGCACACTGACACAGCTCCAGGGCAAGTAGGACTTTAACCCAGATCTTCTGGCTCAGAAGTAGAGACATTACTACCGCACCACAAGACCCCCTTCACCACACAGCCTTTACTCTCACACTATGACTTTGAAAATGAAGCCATCTTTGTACATTGATTTTATTTTAAAACAAAGGGTGGGAGGTGTGGCAATATTATGACTTTAAAAGATGTGTTCTTGCTTGTTTCTCTTCTAGAGAGATGTTGTCACAGTGGCACCAAAATGTCTTCTTCAGACAAGACAGTTGGTAAACAGCTTTAAAAAAATACCCAAGGAAAATTCAATGACAAAAGAATGAGTGGGTGGGGTCAGGTTCTCACAGACCCAAAAAGGATTTTGGTTTTGCTCTCAGTTGGTGATTTTTGCTGGCTGCTAGAGTTCGCTACTGCTAGAGTGAAGACTTAGGCAGAGAAGCGTCCTCTTAAAAAAATTCAAACAAGTCAGATTATTTCTTTCAGTTTTTTTTCTACCGGACTGCAGAGAGACAGCACATGAGGATAATAACTGTTTTGAATTGCCTTTGCCAAGGGGGTATTTATGGGATAATGCCTATATTGGAATAGTTGATGCTCTGCAGCAAAATAATACATAACCTTGCTAAGTATTTCAATAAGAGGGAAGTTATGACAATTTTTCTTTTTGTTGTATTTTAACTTTATTTAAATTTATTTAACTAATATTTAAAGTTTTGAACAAAGCTTAGCGGTGGACCAATCGAATCATCTGGAACACAGCACCTGATACTTACCTTTTACTAAGTTAGAGTCTAGGCTATCGCCCTAACATAGTCTGGGGCAGGTCTGGTCAGGTCCATAATAAAAGCGTAAAATAAAGCAAGGCAAAATAGCTGATTCTGATCATGCCAAAACTCCCACACCTTCCAGAATGGCTAAAGTGACAGAAGGCCATTCAGCCCCTCAAAACTGTTTTATCATTGTATTCGATCCTGACCTACCTGTACCTCATCTCTACTTATTAACCTTTGATTCTACTCAATGATACCCCAATGTACAAATAAATCTTCCTGATATCATCTTTGAAAATCTCAATTACTTTTTGAGAAAGTGAGCTCCAAATTTAATACCATGTACACAGACAGGAAAGAAAACAAGGTTTTCATGGATTTGAAAGGTCATATTGATCTTTAAGTCTGTGTATGCCTTGGCCTTCTCTCTAGAGCCCAGAATTGGAAAGGTTTATCAATTTCTGATTAAATGCTTATGCCCAAAACATCGACTCTCCTGCTCCTTAGATGCTGCCTGACTTGCTGTGCTTTTCCAGCGCCACACTTAGCTAACAATACCCTCTACAAACCCACCAACTCCCACAGTTACCTTGACTATACACCCTCACACCATGCGCCTTGTAAAGACTGTTCCATTCTCCCAGTTCCTCCGTCTTCATCCATTCACATGATGCCAACCTTGTCAAGGAGTTCTCTGAAACGTCCACTTTCTTCCTCAACCAAGGACTTCCCACTACTGTGGTTGACAGGGCCTTCCGTCACCTCCGACCCATCTCCCATACTTCTGCCCTTAACCTCTCTCTTGCCACAACTGCAATAGGGTCCCACTTGTCCTCACCTACCATCCCACCAGCATCCACATCCAAAGAATCAATAGCTTCTACTTCTGTCACCTCCAGCGGAATGCCACCACCAGACACACATTCCTACACCCCTCCCGTCCCACAGGGACAATTCCCTCCATGACAATTTGGTCCATTCCTCTACCATCAATACCTTTCCAGAACCCCTCGGCACATTCCCATACAACCTGTCAATTTACTTTCTCCCTCTTCGCATATGCCCTTATCCCAGCCACTACACACCATGCCTTGTCATCACATGGGCTGCTACCACAAATAACTGTCAGCCACTAATGGTTCCCATTAGCACCTATTGATTCTCCCAGGCTGACCTTTACCCATTCTTTTGTCTGCCCAACTGTTGTTCTCTCTCGCTGGGCTCCATCTCCACCTATCATTTACTCCTTCCCCTTCCCCCAACCCCTTCTTTGGCATATATACCAACCTTTCCCTAACTGCAATCAGATCCGAAACAAAGGCTCTGCTTCCTCTCCAAGGATGCTGCCTGACTTGTTGAGTTTTTCCAGCAATTTCTGTTTGTCTGATTCCCAGCATCCGCAGCTCTTTGATTTGCCATTACGTCTTTGCTATATTGAATAAAAAAATAGAGGAATGGGGGACATTTAAAAGCCAACAAATATTGAGGGGATGAGGAAGTAAACAGTTACTGTCACTAGAGAAAAAATACTAGGCGAACTAATGGGATTAAAAGTAAAAAAACTCATCTGGACCTGATGGGTCACATCCTAAGATTTTAAAGGAAGAAGCTGCAGAGATGGTGGATGCACTAGTTGTAATTTTCCAAGAATCCTTAGGTTCTGGGCAAGTCTCACCAAGTTGGAAAACTGACAACACAACCCCTTTATTCAAAACAGATAACTATAGACCAAGTAGCTTAACATCTATCATTGGGAAAATGTTACAGTCTATTAAAAAGAATGCAATGGCAGAGCATTTAGAAATACAGCAAACTTTGTTTTAACTGGCATCTTATGAATGACATCCTCTATCATCCAGCAAAAATTATATACCTCAAATACCAGAACTTTACTGTATTATTGTGATCTCTGCAATGTCAGAGGAGTCAGTTTAGGGTGCAAATGAGAAGGCTCTTTGCCAGAAAGTTTTCTTTAAGGCAAAGTTGCATTATCATTAGTGATTAATGCTGCAATTAAAGTATAACAGTGATGTGTATGCCCTCTGCATTACATCTCTATTACTAATTGTGTGTTTTTACATGGATTATGTGGATCTCTTGATGAGCTGGAATATTTGTTCAACCAATGTATTTCTGGTCCCATAGGTACTGACTAATAAAAGAATTGCCATACATAATGCAACCAAGCAGTCATCATGGCATAATGAAGGGGAAATCGTACCTGACAAAATTATACTTACTTGAGGCATTAACAAGCAGGATAGATAATGAAGAATCAAAAAAGGTTATATATTTGGATTTCCAACAGGTGTTCAATAAGGTATTGTACTTAAAACCACTTAATAGGACCCCACCATGTTGGGAGTAGAATAAGCATTTTCAGGATGACAACCTGTAAGTAATGCAGTGACACAGGGATCAGTAAATGGGTCACAATCTTTTACAATATATACTAATGATGTGGATGATAGAAGAGATGTACTACTTGCCAAGTTTGAGGATGCCGTGAAACTAGATGGGAAGGCAAGTACTGAGGATAACAGAGTTGTGACACAGAATCTACACAGGGATACAGACAGGTTAAGTGATTGGGCAAAAACTTGGTATAATGTCAAAAAGTATGAAGTTTATGAATTTCAATCGAAAGAATAGAAGCACTGGAACTAGTTAAATGGGGAAAGATTTAAGAAAGCTATAGCAGAGGGGGATTTGGGAATCCTATTGCACAAGCCTCAAAAAAAAACTACAATCCGGTAATGGGGAAGGCAAAAGGCTCCTGATCTCTATTTCAAAGGGAATAGAGGATAAAAATAGGGAGATCCAACTACAAATATTTAATAATTAGACCGCACCTGGAACGGCAAATTGTTTTGATGCCATTATCTATGGAAAGATACACTGGCATTACAGACAGTCCAAAAAGGCTCACTAGGCTGGTCCCCAAAATGGAGGAATTATCTTAAGAGGATGAACTGGTACTCATTGGAGTTAAAAGTAGAGATCTTATTGAAACATGTAAGATTCTTAGGGGGTTGATAGGCTGGATTTGCAGAGGTTGTTTCCCCTTGTGGGAGAGTCTAGGATCAGAGGACATAATCTCAAAGTAAAAAAATCACCCACTTAAGAAGCTTTTTTTTCTCTCAGCAGTGGACAGTTTATGGAATTCTTTACTACAGAAAGCTGTATAGGCTAGGCTGTCAAGTATATTCAAGACCATGTCAGATTTATTTTTGATCAAGGCTTATAAGGCAATAAAGTGGAATTGAAGATCGATTGAATGGCCCACTTCTGCCCCTATGTTTTATGGTTTTAGTATACACAAAGGAGCGCATCACAGAGAGAACACTTTGCAAGAAGTAAATATGATAAAGGGCATGTCGCAGAGAGGGGATCTTCAAGTCCATAATTTGCAAGAAGGATTCCAAGCTCTATAACAAATTTACATTCTAACCAGAGGTGTACTCAGGCAAATAATGTCATTTATTCAGACTAGGTTCTTGCACAGAAGTCGACATTCTCCTTTGCTGAGAAGCAAAAAAATTCATGTTACGCAATGCAACAACCTGGAGTGAGTCAGAAGGATGTGGGTTCAATTCTAACTGCTTGAGATTTATGCACATAAGGCACTGAAGTATCAGCCTGTGTTACCGAAGGAGTGTGCCACTGTCGGAGGTGCAGGCTTTCTGATATGTTAAAGCAATTTAACATCACATTATTTTGTTATAAGGCTTAATTCACAGTCTCCGGAGAAAATACTTAATCAACTAACATCACAAAAGCAGGACACCTGGCTAGTTATTTCGCTTGTTTGTTGAGAGCTGCATTTCCCTTCATTAAATATTGACACACTGATGCCAAGATACAAGTAACTTCACAGAAGTACTTCATTGGTTCTAAAACCCTTTGTGACATCCTGAGAATATAAACGGAATTATGCAACTTTAATTTTTTTTCATAACATCCCTTAAATAATAAATCATCAGTGTGTTTGACATGCTGTCTTATGACTGCTGAAATTACTTTTAGAGGTTCTAAATAGTTCTTCAGCTTTGAAACAGTTGAACAGAAAAAGGTGGAGAACACCAGAAAAACAGCAGACCAGGAATCAGATGAGAAAAAAAATCACATCAAATATTTAATACTATTACCCTAAAGGAAAATCCTTCATAAAGTCGTAATGCTTCATCCAAGAGTTGTCAAACCTTAGAAGAAGAGCAATCTAAAAATTGTCTTTTAAGTTGGGTTTGTCTTTTAAGCTACTGAACACGTCTCTGCCGTTAGAAACTTACATAACTATTACTCAACTGCTTGTGGGCCCAGAGTAAACATTAATCACAAACTACTCCTGGCTCAGGCTCCTTTTAAATACTGTTACCGAATGTAACTTCCTGGCTGCCAGCAAGGAGACACCAAGAAAACGTTGCTTACTTGTGAAGTACAGAGTGTTACCTAGGAGGAAGAGACTGCTTGATCTGTCAGCCAAGTCCGTCGCTCTCATAGATGCCAGCTGATTTGTTTCTCCCTCAGTGCAGGTAATTGGATTGATCATTATAGAGAACCACTGGCTGAATTTCCATCAAAGTGTTAGCTGAAACCTAGCAAGAGACCTCAGCGCAGTGCAACCCCAGCATATAAACTCAAAGGCTGCAATTAATTCAAGCGAGTGCAAAACAGCACAACTGAACAAAGAACCTTACATAACAATTCATACACAGCCAGGGCTCTAGCAAAGGAAATTCATACGTACGACATACACAGCACACTATTTCGCATCTGAACTATTTTCCTTTTATCTCCAAACAGAACTTACATTTCAATCGGAGATGAGCCAGTAAAGCAAGACCCTCACCAGCCTGCTCTAGCAAATTTTCTCATGACATTATTCAGAGGGGGAACTTTTCCCACTGTCCTTTCTAATACTTATTGCTGAACCAGTATTGCAAAAACAAACTTTTGGTCAATATCACAAAACAGTTTGTGGGACCTTGCTGTGCACAATTTGGTTACCATGGTCCCTCCGGCACACAGTCAAACATCTAACTCCTGGGAGGTTCTGAAAGTAGTGAAAAACACTTATGAAGGCATATAAACACCAAGTCAGCAGACATTTGAAAGACATGACAAAGTTTACTTGTTTAATATAAACATTCAAGGAATCAGGAAGCTCACTTGATCATTCAGTGGATGAATACAGTACCAAAATGACTGCATCCCCACATTAGATCCTGGGTGAGGAGCTAGCGAATCTTGAAACAAATGACCTCAGCATCCACTGGGTTAGGAGCTTCTGACTATTATCCATAAGACAGCTGATGCACATCAAGTTGTGGCTACATCAGGCTTAAATCCCCCTTGCAGAAATTTGCAAACAATGAGCAGCTTGGTGAGGTTATCTGCGTGCTGGAGTTAACACAGCTAGAGTTATCCCCTTCAGCATAGGATACAGTAAAAAAACTGGAAGAAAAGGCAAATTCTCTGAAACAGCTCCAAACAAACCAAGTCTGCATTCACTGTCACACTCAGTAGGCATGAGTCCAAGTTTGAGCATTCTCACTATATATTGCATTGACAGAGGGGTAATTAGTACTTGTACTTATCCACTCCTAGGCCAATCTGCCTGATTAAAAAAAAATGTTTCTACACACTGTCCCACCTGTGCATCTCTTAGAGTGTCCTCTACATACATTTGGCACTGATCTCTTTTCGTCTCTCCCCACTTCCATTCTAACATAGAATATAAAGTACGTACATTCATCACATAATATTCAGACCATCCAAGACTTACCTCCTGCTTCTGACATTCAAAGTATAGCGAGTACCTATCTAAAAGCAATTGTAGTCAATTTGCAGAACTTCTCTCTCAAACTCCTGAACTCCTCCTTCATTCCTTCCAGCTCCTTGATGTGATCTTGAGGCTCTTTAAAATCCACCTCTTTCATAAAATCTTTGCTCACTCAATACTTCACGTGGCCCAGAGTCACATTTTGATGCTCCAACTCCTGTGAAGCACTTTAGAATATTTTGTTATGTGATTGTAGACATAACTACTTGTGGTGAAGCAAGTGAAGTCATGGATGCAGAAAAGACCCAAACTGATACGTTGTTAATAGTCACTCTAGGGTATGCAGCTGTGCAGCCACCTATAAATTCCCACGCAGGCAGAGAACAAGTCAGCCCTTTCAGAGTGCGCACAGCTGCAAAAAATACATTAAAGGGTAGTTATACACAAGAGAAAGAAATTAGAGTCATAGAGATGTACAGCATGGAAACAGGCCCTTCGGTCCAACCCGTCCATGCCGAATGAGGGGCATGGATAGGGTAAATAGGCAAAGTCTTTTCCTTGGGGTAGGGGAGCCCAGAACTAGAGGGCATAAGTTTAGGGTGAGAGGGGAAAGATATAAGAGAGACCTAAGGGGCAACTTTTTCACACAGAGGGTGGTACAGGTATGGAATGAGCTGCCAGAGGAAGTGGTGGAGGCAGGTACAATTGTAACATTTAAGAGGCATTTGGATGGGTATATGAATAGGAAGAGTTTGGAGGAATATGGGCTGGGTGCTGGCAGGTGGGACTACATTGGGTTGGAGCTAGAGATTAACTAAAATTGTACGTCAGCCAATACCCTGCAAGTACATGGGAACAATGTGTGCATTCAGCTTGCTTAACACTTTGCCATCTGATTTGTGTATCGGATGCTGCCTGAACTGCTGTGTTCTTCCAGCACCACTAATCCAGAATCTGTTTTCCAGCATCTGCAGTCATTGTTTTTGCCTATCTGATTTGTGTAGTCATTCTAGGAATAAACATTTCTGACATCAGGATAGCAGACGTAATGTGTAGGTGTCATGGTGTCTTTGAGAGTACTGTGATCCACAGAAGATGTTGGAAAACAAATTCAGAAAATGCTTTCAGTGTTAGATGTGGAAGAGAAATGTTCTGCTCAGCACAAAGGATGGCAATCATTGGAGGCTATTTTCAAAAGAGTACAAGAATTGAGCGATACAGTGCTTAAAAGGACTATCTAGGACATATTGCATACAAGTACTTCAATCATTCAAAGTTGAGAGTCATGCTTTGCCTGGAGCTTTAAAGATAAACAAAAATTTGTTTGCAAACAAATGCACATTACTAAACTTTATTTGCGTTAGCTGCTCCACCTCTTCCCCAACAAAGTACCGCAGTTTGGGCATAGAGTTAGCATCCAAGCCACTCCTATTAAGAAACAGGAAATTAATAGACTATTTGACACCCCCCCAAACCTGCTCCACCATTCAAAAAGGTGATGACTGATCCAACATTCCTCACAGGCCCTTTCCTGCCCTTTCTCTGTAATCCTTGATTCCCCCACTGATTATGAATCTATCACAGCTTTAAATATACACAAGGCGTGAGCCTCTTTAGCCCTCTGTGGCAAAAAGTTCCAAAGACATTCATCCCTTTATTCTGGTACAATGCCCTCTGGTCCTAGATTCTCCCATGAGGTGGAACACCTTCTCAGCATTCACCATCAGAATACAAAAGAACTTTGATCAGATGAGCCAAGCAGTGGCAGGAGGAGTTCAATTTAGATAGGCGTGAGGTGTTGCACTTTGGTAAGGTAAGGTAAACAAGGGCAGGACATACGCAGTTAATGGTAAGGTCCTGAGGAGTGTTGCCAGACGAGAGAGACCTGGGGATGTAGATGCATAAATCCTTGAAAGTTGAATCACACGTAGACAGAGTAAAGGCAGCATTTGGTACACTTGCCTTCACTGGTCATAGCATGGAGTATAGGAATTGGGATGTCATGTTGTGGCTATGAAAGGACACTGGTGAGGCCACTTTTGGAATACTCAAACAATTCTGCTCGCTCTTCTGTAGGTAAGGTGTTGTTGAACGTGAGAGGGTGCAGAAAAGTTTACAAGGATGTTGCTGGGACTGGAAAATTTGAGTTGTATGGAAAGGGCAGATAGGCTGGAGCTTTGTTCCCTAGAGTATCAGAGGCTGAAGGGTGACCTTTTGAGGTTTTTAAAATCAAGAGGGTCGTGGATAGGGCGAATAGCCAAGATCTTTTTCCTAGGGTGGGGGTTTCCAATATTAGAGGACATAGGGGAAAGATTTATAAAGGACCTGAGGGGTACCTTATTCATTCAGAGAGTAGTGCTTGTATGGAATGAGTAGCCAGAGGAAAAGTAAGGGGCGGGTACAATTACAATATTTAAAAGACATCTGGATGGATATATGAATAGGAATGGTTCAGAGAGATTTGGGCCAAATGCTAGCAAATGGGATAAGGTTAGATTGGGATGTCTGATTGGCATGAATGATTTAGTCCAAAGAGCCTGCTTCCATGCTGCATGACTCTATGATCACCTCCTGCATCTTTGTGTTAACTGTGTGTTGATGCAAAGAACCCCCAAGTGCCTGTGTGCTGCAGCTTTCTGCAGCTTTTCTCCCTTCCAAAATAAATAACTTCACATTTTGGCCAAATATGGTTCAACATGAGGAGGTTCTAAGAAGACTCACCTGGGCACCTCCTTTTCCTGACTGTGCAAAAGAACCTTGCAATCTTTGCACCAACAGATCACAACCTTCTGTTGTATTAAATTAGATTAGATTAGATTACTTACAGTGTGGAAACAGGCCCTTCGCCCCTACAAGTCCACACCGACCCGCCGAAGTGCAACCCACCCATACCTCTACATTTACCCCTTTACCTAACACTACGGGCAATTTAGCATGGCCAATTCACCTGACCTGCACATCTTTGGACTGTGGGAGGAAACCGGAGCATCCGGAGGAAACCCACGCAGACACGGGGAGAATGTGCAAACTCCACACAGTCAGTCGTCTGAGTCGGGAATTGAACCCGGGTCTCTGGCGCTGTGAGGCAGCAGTGCTAACCACTGTGCCACCCACAATGGTGATGCATTACCACAGTCTACTACATAATGCTATTATAGGCCAAGAGAAATTCTGGGCACCAATGACTGCCATTCAGACAAAATGCCATTATCACATTGCTCTCTGGACAGACACACTCAGATCACTGCCAGAAACTTCCTTGTTCTAATTGCACAATCATTTTAGGATCTGGACCTAAATGTGATAAAATGCGATATTTTGCCCCAACAATTGTAATTGCACTTCCCAGAAAACATTCAATTCCAGCCCAGCCTGACTCTAAAGGAGAGCAGTGTCTTTGTAGTTGGCATGTGAATCTGGGAAAGTTATGTGTTTGACATACAATCCAAACACCTCACACCTCCACACTAGCTGATTCTCCCTTGTGGAGCTTTCTATAATTTCAAAACAGAATTTGCAATGAAGGGTGAAACTCACTGGACCACAGGTAAACAACCATCAAGACTGAAGTCACTTGTCCTGGTCCTGGCCATCAAACCTTCTGAGAGCTTAAAGCTGTCAGGGAATGCAATTTTCTTCTTAGACAAGGGAAAGGGTTTAAAACTCAGAATACTTATCATTTCAACTCAGCCTTACACATTTAAGGTTGATTGAAATCAATAGTTCTGTATCCTATCCATTTCTGTTTGAAGTATATTATCTTGAAAACAAATAAAAGCCATAAATATAAAGGAAATCAGCTAATCTAGTGCAAAAGTTGCACTCTGACCTTTGACCAAAGGAGTTTTAATATATCATGGGCAGAATTCTATTCCAACTTTTCATCAAAATATCCAAATTCTTTGAATTTACTGTTTGCTTGCCAGTGAAGTTGAATTTGCCCTGGTGCAAACCTGATAGAATAGAATAGGAATGTTGCATCTTATATCAAGGGGTTTGGAGTTATAAGAGTAGGGAGGTCCTACTACAATTGCGCAAGGTGCTGGTGAAACCACATGTGGAATACTGCAAGCAATTTTAGTCCCCTTAAAGATATAACTTAATTGGAGACAGTTCAAAGAAGGTTCATTAGGAAGGTCCCTGAGAATGAGAGATTGTCTTATGAGCAAAGATTAAACAGGTTGGGGCTCTACTCACTGGAATTCAGAAGAAACAAACAAAGGATTCTTAAAAGGCTTAACAAGGTAAATGAAGAGAAGACGCCATTTGCTGTTATACAATGAATGTTCATAACCTTGTTGACTGGCTTCACTAATGAATACTTTTCACCTTGTTAACTGACCTTACATACTGAATGCTACCTCATCTTGTTAAATGGCTCTACATAATGAATGCTTTTCCACCTTGTTAACCCATTACCCTTGCCTCCAGCACCCCATTGTTAACTGTTATTTCTTACTGGATGTGAGTCATGCTCAGTTGAACCTAGTGTTTCACAAACCTCAGAACTTAACTCTTTCCCTGTCTGCTTATACCCTATACACATTCTCATTAGGAAAGTCTACAACTAGAGGGCAAAATCTCAGAATTAAAGGTGCCAATTTAAAACTGAAAATGAGGAGGAATTTCTTCTGAGGATTGAGTGTTATGCAACTTCTTGTCACAGTGTGTTTTGGGAGTAGAGTCCTTGTGTTCTCTGCATCTAGTTTCGTACTTCCATCTTGGTCACAATCCTTGCTTCTGTTCTTGTCCTCTTGCTTTATTTACTACTTCACGAGACACATACTGGTGGTGTAGATTGCCAGTGGTTATTAAAAAGGGATTCAAGTGTAAGAAAATGTTACAAAATTGAAGTGAAGCTAATCTGTGATGCATTAAAACCAACTCAATGATCAACCATGGTAAAACCACCCTGAAATTTCACTTGGCAAATGAACTGCTTGATGTCGTGTTGATTCAACAGTCTGCACAGAGCTAGCTCATTACACAAAAGTGTATTAATTTTGGCCTTGGTGCTGCTGGGCGGAACTAAGGCTTTGCAATCAGTCAGGGTTATCATTCTTCCAACAATATTCAGTTCCTCTTCTGGATAGTGCATATGATGTAAAGCTATAATAGGATTCAATTCAAATGTAACATACATATGAATAAATTTCCCTTAGATGCACTGACCTTGAAGTTATAGGGCCCATCAACTCCCAATATTGATAACACAATGACTCCATTGTAGCTACTGGCATTGTAACCTTGGTGCAAAATCACTCAACATAACAATGTACCACAACTCAGTATATATTTACAGAATGAATGCACACCACTTTTCAACTTTTCAGAAAGCTTTGCAATCTTTTCTTCCAAGTTTTGGCATCATAACTACAACTCTGCTATGTTTTTATCAGGCAGTAGATTTTAGTACATTTTTAAGGTTGTTCAGGGGATACTTGATCTTCAACAAAGGACTACTGAAAATATTGACTTGCAGACAAAACATGACCAATCCACAGATCATGCCATTTGTTCCAGCACCACATAATCCTGTCCTACTTTGATCCATGCACACACCCACACTCAGACCCAAACACAGTCATGCACACATTTCCCTCGACCGAAAGACTCTCCCTTCTCCCTAGTCACATGACTCCACCAACACCCTCGCTGTACATTTCTCACCAAGTTTATATCACTGCCAACACCAATCCTAGAAGTGCCAAGTCCACCTCCTATTCCTGTCAACTACTCTGTCTCCCAACTTGCCCCTCAAGCCCTGACACTACCTTCCCTGCCCTCCTGACACCCCTTTCTTTCAACATTTGTTTCCACTCTATCCAGAATAGAGTTGGGTATTAGTTGTCCCTTGTAGCAAATTGGTATTACTTTAACAAATATTAAAAAAATCTAAACTGATTTTACTGTTGGAGTTGCTTATTATTGGCTCAATTTGTTTGTACTGGATGACAACTCTCCTCTCCATAAAACAAGGCAAATGCCTCCACATTAACACTAGTGATAACACTGGTCTTCAAAAACCAAAAACACTTGCATGTTCTGCTTTTATTTTGTCATTTCACCAATAAATACACAAAAGGCAAGAGTACACACGCAAACATAGAGCACTGAGACCAGAGCTAATAGCAATATCTACTACTCATTTCTCATTTAGGATACAAATTTGCAATCAAGCTTATCCAGATTCCCCATTAGCCACAGTGGCTAACAATGTACAACACACTCATTTAGTCATATCACAAGACTGCTGGGAACACGAAGCACCTGCTGTTGATAGGCACATCAATATAAAGATGTCTTTCAATGTCAAAGATGCAGAACTGGAAACCTACACTGAAATACTGAACCTTTAACATGCTATACAAGTGAAAGATTTCTAAACAACGGACAGAAAACTTAAGTTTACTCCCAAGTCTCACTCTAATGACTCAAGTCCATTTATCCTTCAGGTCTATTTGATGATACAGTCCCAAGAGTCATGACTATTTTATCCTAGTATTCTGGGCATTCCTATAACAAAGTGAGCAGTGATTAACTAGCAGCTCCCATTTACTGAAGTTGCATCCTACAGACAGGACCATATCCTTGGGTCATTGAATCAACACTTCCCCTCCAAAAAACATCAAAAACAACTGTGCAAAATTTGTTTAAAATACAAAACTCATTGCTGATCAAAGAAAACTTGAACATACATGTGAATTAGAAGAAGGAGGCCTTCACTGGTTCAGGTTCATTGTAATGTTTGACGTGTGGCTCATTGAAGAACAAACCCAAATTTTTGTAATCAGACTCAAGGAACATAGTGCATCTATTCGAGGTGCAGATATGCATCATTTATCGTGTTTTCTTAACGGCTGAGGTTGATATCAAACTGCTTCTTGCTCTGGTAAAACTTTCATTGTAAAACAAGCCAGTCATTAGTATCTCATTTTGTAGTCAACAGAAGAAACCATCGTGATGAAACCAAGCCCAGAACTTAGGAATCTAGAATGGTATTGTGGCATACTCTGCAGTTCAGGTGAATGAAACAGAAAAAAAATTAACAAAATTCTATAAGACCATCATTGTAATTTGCTGAAATCCTTGAAAGAGCAATGGAAATTTTGACCAGCAAATCCAGGACTCTTAACAATAATCCATTATAACAGGCTATTACCTTCTAACAAGGTTAAGAAAAGGAATTACTTGTTCAATAAGTACATTATCTTAGCTCACATGCCTTATACCTGTTGTCTATATGCATTTTTACCTTGTTATTCTGGGCTGCAGATACAGAAGTAGTTGAGATATTTGAAAATGGGAAGTTTCCTTTCATATTTTTAAAATAGTTTATATCAAAAATAGTTTTCTGAATTTGCTCTGTTAACCCATTCAGATCAAATTCAAAGATTAAAAACTGGAAAAGGAAACCACTCCCTATCTACCTCTTATTTTGAAATTTGCTCACTTCTTGGGAATATAACTCATGTTCACCCTAGTTCACCATAACGCAGACCCTTCATCAGAAGCAAAAATATGGAGATCATAAGAAATAGAAGCAGCAGACCATTCAGCCCCTTGAGTCTGAACAGTCATTCAATAAGATCATGGATGATTTTACTGCAACCTCAACTCTGCTGCTTTCCCCATCGAGAATCTTTAACTCAAAATTTCTCAGCCTTTGACATAAACAATGGCCTCAACTGTTCTGCGGCTAGAACTCAAGAGAGAATTTATCGCAAAATCTTTTATGGTCTTGCTCCACAACGACCTGATGAAGATGCCGCACTCCGAAAGCTAGTGATTCCAAATAAACCTGGTAGATTATAACCTGGTGTTGTGCAATTTTTAACGAATTACTTGTTGTAATTAGTATTTGCAATTAGATTAGATTAGATTCCCTACAGTGTGGAAACACTTTAAGAGGACATCCAGATCCCTCTGCCCTGTCGCATTCGGTAGTTTCTCTCTATTTAAATAATATTATGCTTTTCTACTTGTCAAAACCTCTATCTCACATGATACTCTGCTCTATCTGGCAAATTTTTACCCACTCACTAAATGTACCTACAACCGTCTACAGACTCTTTATATCCTCTTCTCAACTATTTATATATTATAACACTGTGTCCCTTTATCCAAGTCATTAATATAGATTGTAAATAAATAAGGCCCTAGCAACAATTCCTGCAGCAAATAACTGGTTACAGCTTGCCAATCTGAAGATGACCCACTTAACACAACATACCATTTCCTACGAGAGAGCTAATCCCCTGTTCACGCTAATATTGAACACCCAACACAATGAGCTCTAAATAAAAGCAAATTACTGTGGATGCTGGAATCTGAAACCAAAAGAAAATGCTGGAAAATCTCAGGTCTGGCAGCATCTGTAAGAGAGAAAAGAGCTGACATATTGAGTCTAACTGACCCTTTGTCAAAGCTGTGACAAAGGGTCAGTTAGACTCGAAACGTCAGCTCTTTTCTCTCCTTACAGATGCTGCCAGGCCTGCTGAGATTTTTCAGCATTTTCTCTTTTGGGTACAATGAGCTCTAACCTTGTTCAGTAAACCTTTCTGTGCAATCTTACTGAATGCCTTTTGGAAATCCATATACATCTACAGGTTCCCCTTTATCTATCCTTCTTGATATAACCTCAAAGAACTATAATGAAATTGTTAATAAGACCACAAGATCATGTGGGTTTTGCTTGATTGTATTCAGATTTCTAAATGGCCAACTACCTCCTTAATAATGGATTCAACATCTTCCAACAGATATTAAGTTAACTGATCTTTATTTCCCTGCTGCCTCCAAGTTTTCTTGAATAATCGCATCACATTTGCAATTTTCCAATCTACTGGAGCCTTTCCAGAACCTGGGAATTTTGGATGATTGCAACTAATGCAGCCACTGTCTCTGCACAATCCACTTAGTTTATGACCCAAGGTTGCAAACCATCAAGTACAGGGGACTTCCAGCCTTTAGTTCCATTAATTTTCCTAAAACATTTTTTTTTGATCACCACTGTTTACTCTCATCTCTCTTACACCTTCATTTTCTTTATCCTTACGATGCTTTCTGTGCCTCCTAATGTGAGGTCAGGTACAAAATACTCATTTAAAGTCTGTCACCTCCTTACATACTATCAATTTCGTTGTTTTATCTTTCAAGGGACCAATGCTTACTTTAGCTAATCTCTTCTTTTGCTGCATACTTGCAAAAGCTTTTGTTTCACATTTCTCTCACATCCCAATTTCTCCCTTTTAGTCTTTTAGTCATCATTTGACCAGTTGCTAAAATTTGCACGACTATGCAGCATTGCACATTTTTTCTCGTGACTTGCTATCTTATTTGGTTAACCATAAATAGCATATTCTTCTCAAAGTCAATCTTGCTCAATGGAATACATCTTCCTTGAGGGTTATGACATCACCTTCTCAACTGTCTGAAGTTTTAGCCAATCATGGTTTTATAAAATTTAACAAATAAACAAAGGTAAGACAGTCAGTTTCAGACTCAAAATTCTCAGATTCAAATTGCATGTGAAATTCCATGATACGGTCATTCTTCCCTTAAGGATCATTTACTGTGATATCAGTAATGAATTCTGTTTCACTACACATTCCCAAGATTTTCCTCATTGGTTCTAGAGCATATTGTTCCAAAAGACTGCCCAAAATATATTACAAACTCAGACTCCAAGCTAATCTTGCCAATTAGATTTGTCAAATTGATAAAAAGTTTAGAAGTTTCCCCAATGATTGCAATGCCACTTTTACAAGTACATTATATTTTAATTTCCAGCTGTCCTACAGTGAAGCTAATGTCAAGGGGCCAATAAATACTTCCAGCAGTGAATTATTTCCTTTACCAATTCTAATCTCTATACACACAGTTTCTGCATTTTAATCTGCACTGAAATAGACGCACAAGCTCATTTGTGGGAGCATTGAAACTTCTGACACTTTATGGAATTTAATGATGATAAATGTGGAACAGATTATTGATGACATTAGGTGATCAGAGATGGGATCTGATTTCAGCCAATAGCATTCAAAATTGCAAGATCAAAGCTGAAATCTCTTCTGGGAAAAAAATATTAATTCCTTATGTACACTGCCAAAGTGGAGGGACATCATTATTTTGCATAACACTTGACCTGTAAAGCTGCAAAATAACCATTTAGTTTGTTCATCAGAGACCAAAGTAGTAAGCAGTTCCAATTTTCAAAAGCAGGTTAACATAATCTTGTCTTCCATCACAACACTCGTGGTTCAAGGTAGCATTCAAAATTGCAAGATCAAAGCGAAATCTCTTCTGGGAAAAAAATATTAATTCCTTATGTACACTGCCAAAGTGGTGGGACATCATTATTTTGCATAACACTTGACCTGTAAAGCTGCAAAATAACAATTTAGTTTGTTCATCAGAGACCAAAGTAGTAAGCAGTTCCAATTTTCAAAAGCAGGTTAACATAATCTTGTCTTCCATCACAACACTCGTGGTTCAAGGTAAAGGAATAATAAGTTTGCTAGCTTTACTCTTCTTACAGCTCCAAATAATTTATCAGTTTCTACAACTTTGACACTTAATGTACCTGCCAATTGCAATCCCTGTACAACACGAGATTTATCCAATTATTCTAGAACTATCCCTATACACATATGATGCTGCCAGCAGAACAATGAAAGGGTATTGATGCTAGTCATCAAATCAGAGATCCATCAACAAAGTGGTCCAGGGTCTGAGACTCTGAGCAAGTAATACTGCCCACATTTCACACCAGATAACATATTCCAGAACTAATATAAATACAATTTTGAAACACAAAATAGGTACATGTGGCTTTGTACATCAGTAGTTGTTGCAAGGACCATGTTTGTTTTACTTTAGTCTCTTCAAAGATTGTGGACTGCAACAAGAAAGAGTTGTTTCTAAAAAGTATTTACCAGATGCTGTATGATTTCACGGCAACGAATTCAATACCTTTGTGAACTCCTGGTTTTGCGGCTCTGGGTTCCTGAAACATGCAGACAATCCAGGTCTGAGGAATTGCCTACAAATGCAGCTGATTGGTTCTCAGCAAACTGAACAGGTTGGAACTGGAAACAAGTTACAAAGATATAGACACAGATGCGTGTACTGCTGCTCTCTGCAGTGTAAAACCAGTTTAATTACTTATAATACATATAATTCTGGTTTAACACAGAAACTGGATGCATATATCAACCTTGATTTGAAATTCAGGGAAATCAAAGTCCTGTGCATGCCATAAAAAAATTAATGTTTGTGACAAAAGCATAAGTTTGTCACTTATTCTACTATAAACCTGGTTAGTTTGTGGGAACCTTGAGTAATTTTTTTTCATTGTGAACTAGTTGAGCTCTTGGTCTCAAGAATAAGAACACAACAGTTTTTTTATGCACTTAATACTGGTTCCTGTTATGGATTATGAATTCAAAGTTGGATGAATCAGTGTAATTGTGACGCCCTTTTTCTTTCAATTCAATCAACAAGAAATGGTAAACTGAAGAAATGAATTCCATTTTAAAGTTACTTATTTGTTTGCAGTTTTTGTTCAAAAGGAACATTGTGTTTTCTAAGAGATAAGCCTAGCCTTGAAAATGTTTGGCAGAAATCTAATTGATTCATCTTTAAGCTTGAGGACTCGATCTCACCTCTCCCCTCTGTAACTGGATCCTCGACATCCTGACCTATAAACCACAATCAATAAGGATAGGTAACAACAGCTCCTCCACTGTAATCTTCAACGCTGGTGCCCACAAGGTTACATAATCAGCTCTCTACTTTACTCCTTCACTCATAACTGTGTGGCCAAATTCTGCCCGAACTTCATTTACAAATTTGCTGATGACACCACCGTCATAGGTCAGATCTCAAACAATGAGACACAATACAGGAAACAGATTGAGTGCCTAGCAGCTTAGTGTAAAGACAGCAATCTCTCTATCAATGTCAGCAAAATGAAGGAGCTAGTCATTGACTTCAGGAAGCAGAGTAGAAGGCACACCCCTGTCTGCATCAATGGTGCTGAGGTGGAGATGGTCCGAGGGGATCACGTTCCTTGGAGTGATCATCAACAATCTGACCCACGTCAACAAGACAGTCAGGAAAGCACATCATCTCTACTTCCTCAGGAGGCTAAGGAAATTCGACATGTCCATAAGGATTTTTACCAATTTTTACAGAGTCACCATAGAAAGCAACCGATCTGGATGCATCACAGCTTGGTATGGCAACTGCTCTTCCCAAAACCGCAAAAAAACTACAGAGTGTCATGAACATAGCCCAGTCCATCAAGTAAACAAACCTTCCGTCCACAGACTCCATCTATACACCCAGCTGCCTCAGGAAAGCAACCAACATAATCAAAGACTTCTCCCATCCACTCTTCCACCCTGGACAGAAGATACAGAAGTTTATACACCTGTACTAACAGATTCAAGAACAGCTTCTTCCTCGCTGTTATCAGATTTCTGAATGGACCTGGCTCTTGCCCTTGCCCTTTTTAAGATCGGGATTTTAAAAAATTTGATGAAGCAAATTAATTGTCTGCATTTGAATAAGTTTTAGTCCGGACTTTGGAGAAACAAGCAGAGAAGCCGATCCTTTCTGTTGACAGCATTTATAATAGTTTCTAATCAACCTGTTCAGAGATGTTATCACACACCCCTGAACCAGGTGTGACTTGAACCCAGGTTCAGAGGGTGGGACACTACTAGTCTGCCACAGTAGAAGATGTGAAAGATTTTTTCTGAACATCACAAGACTTCTGCCTCTCTTGTAAAAGCACCGTCTAAAACTAACACGCCTTGACATAAAACTGAAGATGCAGGAGAAACTCAGCAAATGTGGCAACATCTTAGGAGAGAGAAACATGGTCAACATTTTGAGTCCAGTCTTATTTAGAACTGAACCTGCATATACCTATTTCTGAAGGGCTGTGCCTGACACCAGCACATGCACATTTTGCACCAATTAAATTTACGTATGCACACCTAAAATGGGTTCAGATTCAAACAGGAGATGGTTGCCAGGATAGGGGGATAGGGGAGAGTGGGGGCCAGAGGAAGGAATGCCAGAGGAAGTTTGTGGCAGGTGCGGGAAAAGATGATATGAGTTGCTATTCCAAGCATCTGAAGAGAAATTTGAGGTTTCCGCTGAACTGAACAAATTATAATTTTCAAACAAAAAATGCAATTGGAAAAACAGTCTAAGTGGTTCTTGCAGTTCAATAAAGTTTATTTTGGAGAAAAAAATAATGGACACTCAATCATACTGCTGTAGAATGTGGAATACTTCTAAAACGTCTAATTTAGCAAGTCTCTTTTACCTAAATAAAACGTCATCTGAAATTTAAAAAGTGGAAACATTTTAACACCAGGAGTCCAATGGGAATGTTTGATTTCTGCTTAAAAAACGAGAATACTGTTTCAGATGTAAAGTTCCCCCTCAGCACCTGAATGAAACAGAATGGTAAATAATGGGACGCCCCATTAAAAATAAGAGATAGAGATAGGGAAACCACAATATCAAATAGGAATTGGACTAACTCATCTTGATGTAATTTAATTGAACTCAAAAATCTGGTAATAATGCATATTCTAGTGAAAAGGATGTACAGATTAAACTAATTGATTGATAAAGGTCACTTGGATATATTTGTATCCTTACTTATGATCTCTTTCAGTCAACTGAATGCGACAATCATTAGACTCAAGACATCAGGACCACACAGGGGAAGATATGCTAAAAATCTTGAAACAGAGACTCCCTTTGACCTTTTGCTAAGATCACCAGGTCTTCTAAGCCAACAACAGGAGCTTGATTTTGGGATACAGGTAAAAATATGCTGTGATATTTTATGTGAAGCAACTGATAAGCAGAAATGCACAGTGAAATGCACAGTGAAATGCACAGTGAAATGCACAACAGTGAAATGCACAGTGAAATGCACAGTGAAATGCACAGTGAAATGCACAGTGAAATGCACAGTAGAATATGTCCCAGACATGCCCAGCTACTTGATAATGTGATACGAAACAATAAGGGATAGCATTAAAATGACCTGAACTTTAGTTGGGGAGTACCACCCTGCTGGGGATAGTTCAGTCTGCCAAAAAATAAATTATTATGGCTCTATGAGGATACATCTTCCTTTCAATTGGGGAACTGTACAATTATTAGGCTACAAATCAAAATACTAATTATTAAACCCAAAGATTATTAGAAACTAACACTAACTTAAACTGTGAAGAGGAAAAAAGGAGTCTGCAAAGGATATTGAGATGTTTAAGTGAGTAGGTAAAAATTTGGCAAACAGAATACTGGTAGTTCTCCTATAATATCAAAGTTGCATTCCAGCGAAACCTCGCTTAATAGAAAATCACTTAATAGAAATGATGGGGCCTATGGGAAAAGTGGGGTTAGGAGCAGACCAGCAAAAAGTAACACTCACAATAGCTCAAAAATCACCCAAAGGTCTAATGCAAAGTTTGGTACAGCCTGAATAAAGTTTAAATCATATTTATTAATGAAAGAGGAGTAAATTTAACACAGTACATTTAGAAAATGTAATACAGCTGCTCTTTGTTCAGTATCTCTCACAGAAAGCTGTTCTGTCCGCAGCTGACATTGGCACATGAGCAGATCGGCACGAAGACCAGTGCTAACCTGGCGCAGGGACTTTGGTGCTGACACTGCGCAGACGAAGTACAGCGCGGAGACTTTGGCACTGACATCGTGCATGTGCAGAATGGCACAAATATCGGCACCGACGTCTTTACGCGTGCATAATGGCGCAGACACTGACCCATGCACAGAACTTCGCAGAGATGTGCAGCATGAACATCAGTGCAAGCATAGAACAAAGCACGCAAACCGATCCCCATTGGAATCACTGCATCGCCAACAAAGGTAAGCGTTCTCAAAAATATTGTTCTTAATTCTTTAGCTGCATTATAGCCAAATCGCTCTGCCAAAACATGTTATCCCAGAACTACCTGTATAACGTAAGAAAATGTGACCTTTGGTCAGAAGAACAGAAAAATAGCATATTATTTAAATACAGATAAATTACACAACTCTGAAAACCTTAAAAATTTGGCTATCGTGTACATAAATCACAAAAGGTCGGTACGTAGGCAAAGCAAGTGACAAGGCAGGCAAATTAAACGTTCCCATTCAGTGCAAGAGAAATTAAATATAAAAATATTTTGCTACAGCTAAATAGAACACACTTGCGATTATAATGTATGGTTTTGGTCTTAAAGAGACATACTTCTGTTGGAAACAGTTCAGGGAAGGTTCACTGATTCCTGGGATGATGGGTTTATGAGAAAGGTGTGAAGCTTACATGAAAGATACCTGGGAAGTATGCTCAAAGACACTGAAGAGGATGATCAGGATAAGGGAAGGGTTAAAGTGATACGAGTCAGGAGAAGAAGAGTGCAAAGACCAAAAGCTTCAAGATTAGTCATTGTGCGCTCCCTAACTAATCATAATATGAGTATAAACTGCTCAATCTCTCTCCATTAGACAAGCCTCTCAGCTGGAATCAATCTAGGGTTATAATTACTATTTCTTGGAGTCTCCATTCCAGTGAACCATTCCAGATTTTCTTAGAGACCATTACACCTTTCCTATGAGTAGCATGACTGAAAAATTTCTTTTTCCAATATGACAACTGCTGTGTTATCCCACTGATGTTGCAATAAAAAAAACTGAGTTGTATAATCAGATGTTTAAAAGCTTACTCAACCAATTTAAAATTCCACTAAATCTCTAGGCATCGTGCTGTATTGTTCTTTGTTTGCTGTCATTGAACCCATTTAGTGTATTTATTCCAACAAGGTTTAATTATGATCTTGAAAGAGTAATTAAGTTTCAAATGCAGTAAACCCCCAAATAGTTTCATGTTAAGAAAGATAACTTAATACCAAAGGCTGGAGAAATTACCTGCAGGGTCCTTTTACTTCCAAAGTGAAGTAATATGAGAAATACGGTTGCACATTATTTTCATACAACTAAATCATCTCTCAAGCTGGAGAGATAACAAGGGACACAAAATAAATGGAAGCAAACAATAAGGAGGAAATACACTTTTATGAAGCATGTCAAAATGACTGGATTTGTAATCTACGTCCACACAAAAGGGTGGCAGAGGTTTGGAACGGTCTTCCAAATCAGAGTGGATGTTGGATCAGTTGTTAGCTTCAAATCTGAGATAGATTCTTTTTATTAATCCAAGATATTAAGGGATGTATGGCCAAAAGCTGAAATATTCAGCTCGGCCACAGATCAGCCATGGTCTCATTGAATGGTCGAACAGACTTGATGGGCTGAATGGCCTACTCCTGTTCTTATGTTCCTAGAACCTCAGGATAATGTTCTGGAGACTTGGGTTTGAACCTCAACATGGCAAATGCAGAAATTTTAATTCAATATAAACCTGGATTCAAAAGTTAGGCACACAGTGACCATGTAATCACTGCTGGTTATCATAAAAACCCATCAAGTTCACTAATGCTCTTTTGAGAAGGATATCTGCCATGCTTACCTGGTCTGATCTATATGTGATTCCAGACCCACAGCAATGTCGTTGACATATAACTGCCCTCACAGCAATTAGGGATGAGCAATAAATACTGGCCTAGCCAGCGATGCCTATATCCCATGAAAGAATTAAAAACAATAGAGAATTCTGAATCGACGCTTGTGTATATATTTAGTATTCAGTGAGATTCCGCAGGAGTAATATTGCAGACATATATATAACTACGCTCAAAGGGGGTATTAAACGAATAATGCAGTCCAAGATAGCTCAAACATTCCCTGCTTTACAGTTAATCTTTAACATACCACTCAAACTATTGAAACAGGCAGTATCTCAGTTTAACTCATTTAAATTTGCTACATTTTGTCGTGCTGCACCGAGTACTCTACATCACCAACAATTTAGTATCAAATTCCTGCACTGTGCTCAAGCCCACAAACTGAGTTTCAGCAACTGAGCAAGACTGAACAACACAAAAACACAAGAAAAACACAAAACTAAATACTTCCCATATCAGATGCCACACTTAAATCTCAGCAAGAATTCTGACTTTTACATTTCACTACGAAACCAAATACCCTCTTAGGTACTCACCATTTTCCTCCAGGTCTTCTTCGTCATCACCATCATTGTCCTCCATCTCCTCCTCTTCCTCTTCCACATCCTCCGACTCCACATCTGGATCACTCCCTGAGATAGACTCGTCCTCCATGGCCCAGAGCAGCAGACACTGTGCATTACAAACTCATTGTCCCCCCTCTGTGGACCTGTAACAACAGCAGCACATAGCAGCAAATGTTAGTATATTTCAAATCTCATCCATCATTAGAACAGATTTTAATGGCTACAAAGATCAAGTTAGGATGTCTCAGAGTATAGACTATTCATGTGTAGGGAAAGACAGAAGTTGAACAGAGAAAAGGTGTAGCGTCTCTTTCTGTCAGGTGCAACATCATTCTACTATTGCTATTTAACATTGTCCCCAGAGACAAAACCATAATGCAATGCTAGATAAGTACAACTAATCACCAAACAGAAAGTAACAGGTTTTGGGTTCTGGTTTTGAGAATACAATTTCCAATTTCATCTTTTCTTCAACCTAAAGGTGAGAGGTACAAGCTTACCCAAGCCCCCAACCGTTAAGGTGAGGTTCCTTTTAGCAGTCATTCTTTCAGGCACCAGAAATATTTAATTATTTTGACAAGGTTTATTCAGCTATTACGGCAAGATATGGTTGAGCATGTTTAAGGCTGAGATTGATAAATTTCAACACATTAAAAACATCTAATGACATGGAGTTAGCTTGGAAGTAGATGACCAACCATGGTGGCACTGTGGCTTAGTGGTTAGCACTGCTGCCTCACTGCACCAGGGACCTGGGTTTGATACCAGCCTTGGATAATTATCTGTACGTTCTCCATTTCTGTGTGAGTTTTCTCCAAGTGATCCAGTTCCTCCCTACAGTCCATAGATGTGCAGATTATGTGGACTGGCCATGCTAAATTGCCCCACATTGTGTAGGTTAGGTTGGTTGGCTATGGTAAATGGTGGGGGGGTTGGATGCTCTTCAGTGGGTCGGTGCTAGCCCAATGGGCCAAAGGGCCTTTATCTGTATTGATTAAAGCTGATTAAAAAAGATTGAGAGATGCTCTATAAGGTGTTAAGTCTTGTGAAATCTTCGCAATCATGGTGCAGCAGGTGATGAAGGCAGCAAAAGAATGAGAGCACACGAGCCGGGATGTTCAGTCACACTTCTACACAGCCTGGTGAGATCATATGTACAGCATTGTGGGCAGTTTTGTCTCCTTGTCTGGGGAAGGAGGCTCTGGCTAAGGACTGAGTGGAACAAAGGTTAAACAAAGTAGTTCCTGGATGGCAAGACAAATGTATCAAGAGATACTGGATAGGTTAGAATTACGGACCAGGGGCAGGTAGGGGAACTAGTTTAGTTGTGATTATATTCAGCATGGACTGGTTGGACTGAAGGGTCTGGTTTCGTGTTGAATGACTATGACTCTATATGCTGGATCAGTGGTGCTGGAAGAGCACAACAATTCAGGCAGCATCCGACTCTATATGCTCCTATATGGTAAACACGAAATATATAAACTTCACAGTAATCTACTACCATTCATACCCAAAAGAGAGTGCAAAAGAGAAGCTGCTTGAGGGCATTAGGTTGTTTTTGTTTGTTAAAAGCTCCTGGCGTACATTGCTATCTGATTGTAGGATTGTTATTGTTAACTGCAACCAAACTGAAAGTCAGAATTTAGGCAATGAAATAGACACACAAGCTCATTTGTGGGAGCATTGAGACTTCTGACTCTTTATGGAATTTAATCAGAAGGGAAGGGATGATAAATGTGGAACAGATTATTGATGGCATTAGGTGATCAGAGACTGGATCTGATTTCAGCCAATAGCATTCAAAATTGCAAGATCAAAGCTGAAATCTCTTCTGGGAAAAAAATATAATTCCTTATGTACACTGCCAAAGTGGAGGGACATCATTATTTTGCATAACACTTGACCTGTAATGCTGCAAAATAACCATTTAGTTTGTTCATCAGAGACCAAAGAAGTAAGCAGTACCAATTTTCAAAAGCAGGTTAACATAATCTTGTCTTCCAACACAACACTCGTGGTTCAAGGTAAAGGAATAATAAGCTTGCTAGCTTTACTCTTCTTACAGCTCCAAATAATTTATCAGTTTCTACTAACTTTGACACTTAATGTACCTGCGAATTGCAATCCCTGTACAACACGAGATTTATCCAATTATTCTAGAACTATCCCTATACAAATGTGATGCTGCCAGCAGAACAATGAAAGGGTATTGATGCTAGTCATCAAATCAGAGATCCATCAACAAAGTGGTCCAGGGTCTGAGACTCTGAGCAAGTAATACTGCCCACATTTCACACCAGATAACATATTCCAGAACTAATATAAATACAATTTAGAAACAGAAAATAGGTACATGTGGCTTTGTACATCAGTAGTTTTTGCAAAGACCATGTTTGTTTTACTTTAGTCTCTTCAAAAGTTGTGGACTGCAACAAGAAAGAGTTGTTTCTAAAAAGTATTTACCAGATGCTGTATGATTTCACGGCAACGAATTCAATACCTTTGCGAACTCCTGATTTTGCGGCTCTGGGTTCCTGAAACATGCAGACAATCAGGTCTGAGGAATTGCCTACAAATGCAGCTGATTGGTTCTCAGCTAACTGAACAGGTTGGAACTGGAAACAAGTTACAAAGATATAGACACATATTGCGTGTACTGCTGCTCTCTGTAGTGTAAAACCAGTTTAAACTTCAAAACCTGTTACCTTTTCTGCAGTAGCTGCTATGAACTAAGACTTTTGATTTTACTAATCAGAGGCATTTTCCAAATCAGAAGGTAGACAACTGAATACAAAGGCCTCACTAAATAAAGTAGCATCATATCAACATCAGAATTGGAAGCAAAGACCACTTAACTAACCTGTCAGTTTTTTGTAACACTGCCAATAATCTTTTTTTTTCCTATTTGTTTAGCTGTGCAAGTTCTTAAGGGGTTAGAGTTTTTGTTAGTAGTGTTATTTGCCAATGGGTTGTATCTATTTACTTGCAGCTACAGAGTAATTACTTATAATACATATAATTCTGGTTTAACACATAAACTGGATGCATATATCAACCTTGATTTGAAATTCAGGGAAATCAAAGTACTGTGCATGCCATAAAAAAACTAATGTTTGGTACACTACCTGGAATAGCAGTTTACAGCACACTATCCCAATAAGTCGTAACATTGATCATGTGGAAAGACATTGAAAGTTTCGGAATCCTACCAGACTTGCGCACAAGGCTTTCCAATCAATAAAACTTTACAATTTTCCAGCCTGCATTTCCAACTTCAATAACTGCTCACTTCTCTGCTTGCAGAAATTGGATTTTTTCATTCTAAGTAGATTAACAGAAACTTTGGAGTACTGTATAGTGTTATCAACAGTGCACTCAAACATTAAGTTCAAAATTGGTACAAAGCAGTTTGAAATCTGGCCAGAGGCAAACATACTTATTAAAATGGGAGCAGTGGTTCAAGGCAGCAGCTCACCACCCACCACATCCTCATGAGCAACTAGGGACAGGCAATAAACATTGGCCTATCCAGTGACACCCATATCATGCGACTGAATAAATGAAACAGATGACCTAGGAAAACTTGACAGCATGACAGATTCAAGATACAACTGTTTCTATCAGGAACCTCAGTCTTGCAGGGAAGGTTTCACCCTGCACCTTATTTGACCTGTGCTTGATCAGGGAGTTCAATGAAGCAGGGCATTTGTGCATTTACTCTGTTTTTTGAAACTGGATGCTAAAGTGCAATATCTTCCATTCACTGACAATAACATTCCCAAACAACCATTAAACCTTGAATCCCAAGCTGAGGCCTTGGTGCAAAGAGAAAACGAAATCATCGTACTTTTCGTCTTGACAGAATGCAGCTTATTGGATTACTATCAGAGAAGAATAATGCGAAAATTAAAGTTCCAAAGCTGAACATGAAATTTTCATTCATTAATGACCATTACTAGAATTATGGCACAATTGCGTGGAATGGGCTTTAGATGCAGATCATGATGAGCGATGGAACAGGTCTGAACTGATTGATCTACTCTCCAATACCTATACAACTACTGGAAATAAACTATGACAGATTTAAATACCAAGGTTCAACCTCAGAATCCTTGTTGAAAGGCTCGCATATGACAACTGCCAGTGGCCACAAAGAATGCAATAAATGAAATAAAACTAGCTATGAAAATTCAAGTCTATACAAAATTGTTTCAAAGACAGAAACAGGGCTAGCTTATTCATTCCATTTACTCATATCCCTCGAAACCCTCACTCATTAAAAAACGTATTGATTTGAAAGCTCCAATTGTCCCTATGCATCTACAGCTTTTCGGAAGGTGGTGCAAATGATTAACCAGAGGGTGACCACACCTCAGGCGAGGGGAGATATTGAAGACAGTCCTTTGTAGTAGCCTCAGCCAATGTCGGAATTGACTCATGCTGCTGTTAGTCTGCGCCCCAAACCAGCCGTCAAATCAACTGAGCTAATTGGGATAGCTCTCAATGTTCCATGGCAACCACTGCTACCTCAGAACCCCAAACTTTCAGCTCACCAAGATACAATGAGTCCTAACCCCACTTTGCAAAGCCCTAAGCTAGTCTATACTGCAGCAACACTGGGAACTCCATCCCTGCTTTGTCAATGATGACACTTTTACCTCAAGTAAAATAAATGGTGCACTAATTTATAATAGAAACAGAGAATGCTGTAACTCAATGACTCAGGCTACAACTGTTGGGAAAGAAACAGAGTTAACTTTGCATCAGAAGTAGAAGAATTGAGAGATATAAAATACTTTGAACAAGTACTGAGACAGCAAAAGGGATGTGTGCGCGCAAACATGTCAGGGTGGGGGGGGGTTGTGTGTGTGTGGGTGGAAGACAAAGGGCCCTATAAAATAGCAGGCGTGTGATAAAGTAGAGGACAGAAGACATTAACAGACAACCTTTACACTTTCTCGTTTTAACAAAGGGTCACTGGCCTTAAACATTAACATGATTACAATTTCCAGTATCTTCTGATTTTATTTCAGATTTTCAGCGGTCACCATTTCTTCTCCACTACTTATCAGTGCAGTTTGAAACGCTGAGTTTTTATGATACCACACGTGTCTCAGAGTCAAGTTATAACTGATTTTTAAGCTGACAGCAAAGAGATTAATAGCTGCAGTGGAGGATCTCTCACACATACAGGCAAACAAAGAACATACAGAAAAAGACAAAGGTAGTACGCACACCAAGAGAGACACTGAAAAATACAAGTTTCCTTTTCCTGAGACCAGGAGCTCAGTGCAGTTTATATTAGATAGATGAAATAACAAGCATGAGTGAGGGGACATAACTGAGTTATGTAACAGCCTAGGACTAGGATTGGTCCCTCACTAAGCTGATGAAGACAGCATAGTAACACAATCAACCAATGAAAGCTAGTTTTAGCAAGAGCCA
This sequence comes from Chiloscyllium plagiosum, assembly GCF_004010195.1. NCBI lineage: Eukaryota > Metazoa > Chordata > Chondrichthyes > Orectolobiformes > Hemiscylliidae > Chiloscyllium > Chiloscyllium plagiosum. The sequence goes on from NC_057727.1 coordinate 65,678,546, forward strand.
CAGCGCTAGTAATACACAGCTGCCAGCAGATCCAGTACTGCACTGCTCAGTCACCAATGCTTTAGGTAGTATTTATGATTTGACAATATAATTTAACTGCTGGTATGCAGGTCCATGTGTGTGTGCATATATTAATCAAACAATTACTTCAGAGTACCGAGGCATTCCTTATCTATAAACACACAGCATCCTTGATCTTTCTGAAAGCAGCTTGCATTCGTTATCTGGAGTAAACAGTTCATTCAAATCAGTTCAGTCTGAACATTTTGAGAGACAATTGGTGCAGTGATTTAAAATTGCATTTCTTGACAATACCTTGGCTTGTTCCAAAATGATTACAGTAAGCCCACTTGTGTTACAGAGAAGTACAATGAATTCTCAGTACAGAATCTGGTCATTCAACGCACCATGTCCACACTCGTGCTTACGTTCCATGACTTCACTCCTAACGTTTCAATACTGTCTTAAAAAGCCAAAGACACGGATGGTTTTACATTTTTTTTGACAAGAGTAGCATAACTTATTTTTCTGCTTCAGTAAGCCAAATTCTTTTTGATATTTATATTTCCTTAGCACCTAACTACGGAGATTGAGGACTTCGCGCAGGACTGATTGGTACTAAAATCTAACCAGGGGCGGCACGGTGGCTGGCACTGCTGCCTCTCAGTGCCAGGGACGAAAGTCTGAACCTTTGTAAACCTCTGATAATGCCACAGACCATTGCATTTTGGTCACTTAAGAAAAGATGCAAGAGTCCTTCACAGGGTGCAGAGGAGATGTACCAAGGTTGGGTTGAGTGATTAGGTTAGGTTACATAAGCTAGAATTGTTCCCTTTGAAACAAATAAATTGAAGGACGATTTCATAGAGATGTGGAAGTTAATGACAGGTTTTGAATAAGGTAGACTAAATGCTGTTCCTACCATGATTGCAAAAGAACAAGAGATAAATTTAAGGATTTGGACAACAGATAGAAAGAAGGATGATGGGAAGAAATTTTCTCACATAGCAAGTAGGTAATGACCTCAAACTCTCTGCTTACAAAGGGTGATAGTGGAAATGCACGACGATTTTAAAAGGAAATTGGATGGGCCATGGTAGGAAATAAACTGGCAGGGTAATGAATAGAACTAACTAGATTACCAAATTCTGGCATGAACTCAATGGGCTGAATGGTTTCCATCTGTGCCACAGCCATACAATATCAAAGCAATAAAGAATATTGCTTTACAAACATTAGTTTAACAATGCATCTGTTCTCACAATATGTAACATTATTCTCTGAATTTAAAAGACCCAGACAATTAGCTGTGGGAGGATCCATTTTATGGTGGTGACTCTATTAATTCAGACAACCTTGCTCTGCTTAACTGCACAGCTGCACGTAATAAATGCATAGCAGTGTGCACATGATGTTATCGGACTACTAACATTCAACATTTCGAATGATTTGACAAAGCAAGACTGTCTTACATAGTGCATTCAGGATTTTAGCTTTGTCTGAAATATTTTGTTTACCTGACTCAAGTTTTTGGCTCCAGTTGCAGGTATGCTGTCCCTACATCACCATAACCTAATTACATGAAAACCAGCAGAGAACCTGCACAGTTACCGCCTTTGCAGTTTGAATTCGTGTATCGCTGGACATCGGAGTGCATCTGGGAAAATTAACAAATAGTGAAATTCACAACTAATCTTGGAGGAACTGAATAAACAGTGAAATTCATAACTAATCTGGGAGGAACTGTTGGGCGAAGTTCACAACACAGAATCAGATAAGTTAATTGTTGTTTTAAGTCTGTCCAAGAGAAAAGCTGCAGTAGTGAATATAGTGGATTCTTTCTTGATTATATGTTTTTGAAGATGAGTCTCTTGATTAAACTTAAAATATAAGCCATAGCTATTAATTTAACCTAGGGCAGTGTTTGTAGAAGAATAAGACGGTGTTATTTTCAGGGACTGTAGATTGTGAAGGCACATAAATGGCCTTTGCAGTGATATGTACTTCTTGTCAGATGTGGGAGTTTAAAGAGAGTTTAAGGGTTACTGCAGATTATATCTGCCATAAATGCTGTTGGATGCAAATCTTATCAGATCGAGTGGATCTGTTGGAGTGACAGACAGAAGCAATGAGGAATTTGCAACAGCAACAGTATGTGATGGATGGCAGTTATAGGAAGGGGGGAAAGTCTCACATACAGTCATATAGATGGGTTAACTCCAGGAAGGGTAAGAGAGATAGGCAGCTAGTGCAGGAGTCTTTTGTGGATATACCCATTTCAAACAGGTATGCTGCTTTGGAAAATATAGGGGGTGAAGGATTCTCAGGGGAACGTAGCACGAACAGCCAAGTTTCTGGTGTTGAGACTGGCTCTAACGCAACGAGGGGTACGTCGGCTTCCAAGAGATCAATTGTGTTAGGGGATTCTGTAGTCAGAGGTACAGACAGACGTTTCTGTGGCCAGCAGAGAAAAAGCTGAATCGTATGTTGTTTCCCAGGTGCCAGGATCAAGGATGTCTCAGAGAGGGTGCAGAATGTTCTCACGGGGGAGAGGGGCCAGCAAGAGGTCATTGTCCACATTGGAACCAACGACATTGGAAGGGAAAAGGTTGAGACTTGGCAGGGAGATTACAGAGAGTTAGGCAGAAATTTAAAAAGGAGGTCCTCAAGGGTAGTAATATCTGGATTACTCCCAGTGGTACGAGCTAGTGAGGGCAGGAATAGGAGGATAGAGCAGATGAATGCATGGCTGAGGAGCTGGTGTATGGGAGAAGGATTCACATTTTTGGATCATTGGAATCTCTTTTGGGGTAGAAGTGACCTGTACAAGGAGGACGGATTGCACCTAAATTGGAAGGGGACAAATATACTGGCAGGGAAATTTGCTATAACTGCTTGGGTGGATTTAAACTAATAAGGTGGGGGGGGGATGGGACCCTGGGAGATAGTGAGGAAAGAGATCGATCTGAGACAGGTACAGCTGAGAACAGAAGTGAGTCAAACAGTCAGGGCAGGCAGAGACAAGGTAGGACTAATAAATTAAACTGCATTTATTTCAATGCAAGGAGCCTAACAGGGAAGGCAGATGAACTCAGGGCATGGTTAGGAACATGGGACTGGGATATCATATTAATTACAGAAACATGGCTCAGGGATGGGCAGGACTGGCAGCTTAATGTTTCAGGATATAAATGCTACAGGAAGGATAGAAAGTGAGGCGAGAGAGGAAGGGGAGTGGCATTTTTGCTAAGGAATACCATTACAGCTGTGCTGAGAGTGTTATTTGGGTGGAACTGAGAAATAAGAAAGGGATGATCATGATCACCTTATTGGGATTGCATTATAGATCCCCCAATAGTCAGAGGGAAATTGAGAAACAAACTTGTAAGGAGATCTCAGCTATCTGTAAGAATAACAGGGTGGTTTTGGTAGGGGATTTTAACTTTCCAAACATCGACTGGGACTGCCATAGTGTTAAAGGTTTAGATGGAGAGGAATTTCTTAAGTGTGTACAAGACAATTTTCTGATTCAGTATGTGGATGTACCTATTAGAGAAGGTGCAAAACTTGACCTACTCTTGGGAAGTAATGCAGGACAGGTGACTGAAGTGTCAGTGAGGGAGCACTTTGGGGCCAGCGACCATAATTCTATTTGTTTTAAAATACTGATGGAAAAGGAGAGACCAGATCTAAATGTTGACGTTCTAAATTGGAGAAAGGCCAATTTTGACAGTATTAAGCAAAAACTTTCGAAAGCTGATTGGAGGCAAATGTTTGCAGGTAAAGGGACGGCTGGAAAATGGGAAGCCTTCAGAAATGAGATAACAAGAATCCAGAGAAAGTATATTCCTGCCAGGGTGAAAGGGAAGGCTGGTAGGTGTTGGGAATGCTGGATGACTAAAGAAATTGAGGGTTTGGTTAAGAAAAAGAAGGAAGCATATGTCAGGTATAGACAGGAT
>NC_057727.1:65682684-65709450 GCF_004010195.1 Chiloscyllium plagiosum
GGAGGTTGGCAAACGTGGTGCCACTGTTTAAGAAGGGCGGTAAAGACAAGCCAGGGAACTATAGACCGGTGAACCTGACCTCGGTGGTGGGCATGTTGTTGGAGGGAATCCTGAAGGACAGGATGTACATGTATTTGGCAAGGCAAGGACTGATTCGGGATAGTGAACATGTCTTTGTGCATGGGAAATCATGTGTCTCAAACTTGATTGAGTTTTTTGAAGAAGTAACAAAGATGATTGATGAGGGCAGAGCAGTAGATGTGATCTATATGGACTTCAGTAAGGCGTTTGACAAGGTTCCCCATGGAAGACTGATTAACAAGGTTAGATGTCATGGAATACAGGGAGAACTAGCCATTTGGATACAGAACTGGCTCAAAGATAGAAGATAGAGGGTGGTTGTGGAGGGTTGGTTTTCAGACTGGAGGCCTGTGACCAGTGGAGTGCCACAAGGATCGGTGCTGGGCCCTCTACTTTTTGTCATTTACATAAATGATTTGGATGTGAGCATAAGAGGTACACCGTTAGTAAGTTTGCAGATGACACCAAAATTGGAGGTGTAGTGGACAGCAAAGAGGGTTACCTCAGGATCTGGACCAGATGGGCCAATGGGCTGAGAAGTGGCAGATGAAGTTTAATTCAGATAAATGCGAGGTGCTGCATTTTGGGAAAGCAAATCTTAGCAGGACTTATACACTTAATGGTAAGGTCCTAGGGAATGTTGCTGAACAAAGAGACCTTGGAGTGCAGGTTCATAGCTCCTTGAAAGTGGAGTCACAGGTAGATAGGATAGTGAAGGCGGCGTTTGGTATGCTTTCCTTTATTGGTCAGAGTAATGAGTAATGAGTACAGGAGTTGGGAGGTAATGTTGCGGCTATACAGGACATTGGTTAAGCCACTGTTGGAATATTGCGTGCAATTCTCCTTCCTATCGGAAAGATGTTGCTAAACTTGAAAGGGTTCAGAAAAGATTTACAAGAATGTTGCCAGGGTTGGAGGATCTGAGCTACAGGGGGAGGCTGAACAGGCTGGGGCTGTTTTTCCTGGACCTACAGAGGCTGAGGGGTGACCTTATAGAGGTTTACAAAATTATGAGGGGCACAGATAGGATAAATAGACAAAGTCTTTTCCCTGGGGTCGGGGAGTCCAGAACTAGAGGGCATAGGTTTAGGGTGAGAGGGGAAAGATATAAAAGAGATATAAGGGGAGACGTTTTCATGCAGAGGGTGGTACGTGTATGGAATGAGTTGCCAGAGGCTGTGGTCGAGGCTGGTACAATTGCAACATTTAAGAGGCATTTATATGGGTCTTTGAATAGGAAGGGTTTGGAGGGATATGGGCCAGGTGCTGGCGAGTGGGACTAGACTGGGTTGGGATATCTGGTCGGCATGGACGGGTTGGACTGAAGAGTCTGTTTCCATGCTGTACATCTCTATGACTAAATTATCATACATTTACCCTTATAATAAGACATTTCTCTGGACCAAATCAATTCCTCCGCACAGCTAATATATGGAATTTTCCTGAACCAACCTAGTTCGGATGTAGAGGCAGTATCAAAAAGTTATTTGCCAAATATTTCAAGAGAAAAAAAATCACAACTGCCAGAAGAATGGAGATTAAGACAGACTGGATAGCTCTTTTAAACAGCTACCATAGACACAAAGGGCCTAATAGGCTCCTCTTGTTTTGTAAAACTTTAGATCACGTACACATGCAACCAAGTGGCACATTTCACTTAAGATGTTCCATCCTTTAGCCCTTCTCTTAACTAGTTGGGACTCTTAGTCTTCCCTGACAAATAGAACTCGCGCATCTCACAAGAAGTCTCATGTCATCAAGTTCTTCTTGAATAAGTAACTTAGTGCTTTTCATCAGCCCCAAGCGTTTCAGAGAGGGACGGCCCACAATTGCATTTCTTGCGGTGAACAGATTGAAAATGAGAACACATACTGAATGGCAAAACTGCAAAACAAGGGCTTAACAAACAAACAAAGGTTCAACATAGCAGATTCCAATTCTGGTGAAAGTTCACATTAACTTTTCCCATTTCACAGACACCAGACTTGAATATGTTGAGAGTTCCTGTTTTTATTTAAAATTCAACAGATATTGCTCAACTCAGGTCTAACATCAATTCAACAGTCAATGGCAACTAATTAAATACTTAAATGCTGAGGGAGAAGATTAGGATAACATAATATCCAGCAATATATAAAGATTAAAATCAATGACATGTGCCCATCCCTCAATTTTGACCTGTTTCTAGCTAAGAAACTGCTCTAATTGCGCACACATGATGTTTTATTCAGCACATCTTTGATTCAATTATCAATCATCAACTTTGCATTGTTCTGGGTCAATGGCACCAAGACAGAACTGCAAAGTTGCTTCTGTTTGTGGTGGAATAGATTTTTTAAAAATTGGGCAGAGGAGGCAGTATCCGGGCTTCTCAGCCCAGGGGTCATCCATCCGCCTGCTTTTTCTTTTCCTTTTTCATGCTTCCTCGAGAGTCTCACATTATAATGGTAAATGTATAATCATTTAGTCCACTGGTTTCCATGTAATTAGGTTATGGTGGTGTAGGGACTGCATACCTGCAAGTGGAGCAAAAACTGGAGTCAGGTAAACAAAAGTGTATTTTTCTTAAAGAAAAGAAAATTTACCCTGGAGAGCCTGAGGGCTAGAATGCAGCAGACCAGAGGCATGGAATAGAGTGGGACAGCCAGCAGACTGGAGACCCAGAGCGGGGACGGTTATTGGACTAGGGACCAGTGCAGGTGGTCAGTAGCTTGCAAGCCTGGTCAGACCACATGTGAAAGCCCCCTGTGTTGATCTACTGCACTGTAATATTTATCTGACTGAAATGTTTATCCTTTTAACTTTATTTCTTATTTTTCTAACTTATAGTATGAATCAAGTTAAGGTAATGTAACTTTTTTTTATATAAGATTTGCACCTAGGTACTTTGATGTCTAAGATGGCTCCATGAGGGGCGACTGTGAACTTTTCACTGTGCTCCTGTACTTGAGTACATGACAATAAACCTAATTCTCATTCTAAATTCTACATGTTACAACACACTTCTGCAGCTGGTGGAACCTGAACACATGCTTTCGGCCCCAGAGGTAGGGAGACCACCATTACAAAACAGCCTTTCTCTGTGGTTTTAAAGGAGAAACAGTTTCCACAGTCAGTCAGGTCAGCAAACAAAGAACACATTTAACTGCCAAGTTAAAGTCCAAAAAGGAATGGGAGGAAAAATTGATTTTACACTGCAAGTTCTGATACTGTGGAACAGACTGAAAAGCCACCAGAGGCAGCTTCAACAGTAATTTACAGAAATTAAACTGGACTTGGATGTAAAAGGAATAACATTTGCAGGGCTCAGGAGATTGAGCAGGGGAAATAGAACTGGAAGAGTCATCACAAAGGTCTGAATAACTTCCTTCAGTGCTATTCTAATCATTAAACCTATGATTAATTCCATTCATTAAACAATGTGCAATTATTTTCAAGAACATTTGGAGGTGGAGTAGCTGCCATGCCTCCAAATAAAAAAATCTGACGGCCCAAGGATTTAGTTAACTGAATATAATGTAAGTTCATCGTACATGATGGTCATGATACTTCTACTGAACTGCTTAATGTAGGTCAACAAGAAATGCCTCCAAACCAGAGACTACAGCCAAAAACAAACTAAATCAGACAACTCCCAAAACATTCTGATAAAAAGTCATTGACATGAAACATTTACTCTTTCCCTCTTCACAGATGCCACCTGACCCAACAGTATTTTCAGCATTTCCTGTTTTATCAAAAGTCTGGTTTACTAACCACAACAGAAATATTGAGAACCAAAAGATGTATTTGTACTGTGTTTTTCTGCTAATCAGGAAAGATTAGATTCGATTCCCTACAGTGTGGAAACAGGCGCTTCAGCCCAACAAGTCCACACTGACTCTCTGAAGAGTAACCAATATAGACCCCACCCTATAATTGCAAAATAATTCGACTTCTTGGGATTGACACGTTCAAGAATTAAAACACGTTCATAATCTCAAAGAACATGAGTTCAAAAGGAGTTAGTGTTACAGAACAATCTGTAACAGAAAAATAAACACGGGGCACCATATTAATTAGTAAGAACATGCAATTCAGAGTGATGCTTCTCTTAATTAGCATTTCCAAACACAACACTCTCTTAAATTGACAACCTTGTGCTAAATTCCTTGCTTAGGTCAGTCTTTAGTGAATCATTGCAATGATTAATAGGAACGTTATGTGAAGGCAGTTTGGACAGCATTGAACCCAATTCCTTGGCTCACAGTAAAATCAAACTGACCCTGAATTCGTTATAGATGCTATTAGGTTGCCTGTGTGAGAAATGGAAATGTCACAATGTGCAGTAGAGAATGCACTGAGCTTCATGTGACGTCTAACAATGTTGACTAACCTTAAGTGCTAAATGCAGATACAGAACACATCTCATACCCTATACTGTAGCACTAAAACATCTAATTCAAACACAAATTCAGCAATAAAAAAGGAACAGTTGACTTTGGTAGCAGGACCCTGCCGAATACAAAATCAGTATGCATGCAAAACAATGACAGTAAAACAGCAACAAATTTATTCTGTGATGAAATAGGCAAATCTCCCCACTGACGATTACATAACCCAATCACCTGCCAATGAGTTTTAAAGTCTTAATTCTGTGCTTGTCTCATCTTTTGCCAAGATCAACTGCACAGGTCAGAAACCTTAAGTAACAGCATGACCAGACTCAGTGGCCCCATGTCCTCTGCACACTTTGAGCAGAGATTTTGAGAAGCAGTTCATTACATAAGCTGTTTATAAGTTATCTAGAGATCCTCAGTTCCTCCCACAACCAATTCCCACAGGAAAATCTGTTTGGATCAGCTGTGCCAAATTAAACTGCCTCAAAACATTCGTGAGACTCTGAAACCCTCTAGGTCTGGCAGCTCCACTTGACAGCCCTGCAGAGAAGCAGTAGGATACAATTTGTACAACTTCACTGTTGCATCGCCCTACAAATGATTAAAATATGAAGACACTGTGATTACATTATGAAAGTGAAATTCCATTATCAATAGTATGTACTCCTGTGCCAGTAACACTAATGTACTGTCTACATTTGTGTTTCACTGAGTTATGCTATTTCACAAATAGTTATCATATCAGTGTCAGAAACAAAGATCTCCCTTAAGTATTACATAACACATTCAGTTAATATTCCTCGCAATTTACGATGAAATAAATCCTGTTTTTTCTTCTCTTTAATTGAGGATTTCTATTGTCCATTGTTGAACATGTTGAAATCCAGCCAGCAAATTCCAATCCCCCAGAAAAGTGTAAACTAACGCATAACTAGGAAACAGAATAACAAATGCCAACAAGTCAGTCAAAATTATAAAAGGAAAGGTCAAGTTAACAGATTTGACAAAATAAAGGGTTGTAGTAGAATACAACAGGTCAATGACAAGTAGGAAGCAGACAAAAAAAAGTATGAATAATAGACAAACATTATCTCAGCACATGAAAAGTTACTGGAGCCTATTCGAGGAAAACATCCATGGGGATTGGGTCATTACTTTGTTGAATGGTTCCATCCCATCTAGAATGAACCTGATCTCCTTGTTGGGTATAACCTCAAATGCTTATCGCCCTCAATTATTCAGCCTCTTACAAATAGCCCAAATTTCACCAGTCTTCTGTGCATGCTGCAGCCCGCTAGTTCACACATCGACTCAGGATCTTAGTCAAGTCCCCCATCTTCCAACATGTTTCACGCACTTAAGTCTCCACTACAGGATTATTTATTTTGTGTTTTATTACCTGGTTGAGAAAAATGCCAGATGGTTCTAAAGAAATTTAATTCTTTCCAGAGAGACAACAGTCAGCTAAACTCCTGCACATCAGCTGTTGCTGCTTTGTCCTAAAAAAGGCCATAATTCCTTGCATTCAGTTCTGACACTGGGACAACATTGGACCACAAATCCATGTTTTATTCCTCCACAATGTTACAAGGCAATTCAATAAAGATGTTCAAACTTAGCAGGGATTTTTACAGTTACAGGGTGGCACTGCTTTTACAAGTGGCTAGATTAGTAACAAGAGGACAAAGATTTAAGGTGAGTGGAAGAATCATTCAGGGTGTATGGATTAAGGTGCAGAGTGGTGAAAAAAGAACACTTTTTAAAAGATAGCGAGTTGCACTGATTTGTACAGCATTACCTACAAGGATGGGAAAGCAGACTGAAGAATACTTTTCAAAATGGAATTGGATCAACACTTGAAAGGAAAATAAAAATGCAGGAAATAGGGAAAAAGACAAAGGGGATTGCTCGGCTTCAGAACTGACAGGCATAAAATTCATTAAATGATCTCTTCCTAAACTAGAGTATTCCATAATTTATGTCAGCAGACTGTGTACAAAACCAGCCTTTTCTGTTTAGATTTCAAATGTCAAGTGATTATTTTTCTTTTTATCTGAAAACAGCAGAACATGACCTAATTGAATGATGAACTAGTTTTGAGGGGCTGATCAGTGTAATCCTGTTCCTGTCTTCCTAATGCATTGAAGTGTCACAATCCTATATGCATTAGGAAACCCTGTATGGCATTGCTCATTGGCAGTATAAAGGCAGGAGAACAGCCAAGCCAGCAAATGGGGAGATGATGGCCTATTGGTATTATCACTGGACTTTTAACCCACAGACCCAGCTAATGTTCTGGGGACTCGGATTCAAATCCAGCCATGGCAGATGGTGAAATTTGAATTCAATAATCTGGAATTAACAGTCTAATGATGACCATGAATCCATTGTTGATAAAAGCCCATCTGGTTCACTAATGTCCTTTAGGGAAGGTAAAGATGGCAGTTTCCTTATGTGGCGTACACAAAACTCTAGACCCATAGCAATGTGGTTGACACTTAAGTGCCTTCTGGGCAATTAGGGATGGGCAATAAATGCCATCTGGCCAACAATGCCCTCACCCAGTGAATTAATAAAGAAAAAAGCCAATCTGCTAACAAGCAGCATCCTCTTTAAGGACTGCAACAAAAGGAAAATACAAGTTGCAATCAATCAGGCATTCATAATTGTTAGCCCAAAGAACGCATCATGAAATCTAAACTTTTCCTCTTTCCACGTTCTTTAGCTTCTTTAATAGTGTGAGCTTCAGTTTGCAATAGGTACAGACCCTACAAAACATTCCACTTGCTGCCTGATACACTTCAGTGTCAAAAAACTCAGCCATTCAAGAGAGAATGAACATATATTGAATTTGCCACTGTGTTGCTCATTGCAAGTCAAAGAACAATGTATTATAAGGGTAAGGAACCGATAGTACAGAAAATAAATAATGTTCTACTGAAGGTAGCTAAACTGATGTTCAGCACACACTAGGTCAGTTTACAGTCTGTTAAATGTAAGCTGTGACCATGCATAACATCCTGCCATTGAGGGACAAAAGGGAAGGTCTGGGATAGGTTAGAGAACAAAAAGAATCCCCTGTCAACATTCCAAAGGAATACTCAATCCATTTATCAGGCCCTTGCACACAATTGCAAGACACTGCCATTTTACCTCTGTATCCTCACTATCCTAAACCCCAAACACTCCATTCAGTGAAGCAATGATTTACTTGTAATTCTATTTAGTATCCTATTTTGGCTGCTCGCTATGTGTCCTCCACATTGAGGAGGTCAAATGTAGACTGGGGTTGCTGTGCAAGACACATCAAGATTCGGTTGTTTGCCATTTTGATTCACCACTCTGCTGTCATCTCATTATTAGGATCTCCAGTGAAACTCAACATGTCAGATCAACAATCCTTCATCTGCCTATTAAGCAGTTCACAGCAATCTGGATTCAACAACTTTATGCCATGAACTCCGACCCAGATTTTTATTTTGGCATTTAACCACATGACAGTCTGAATTTTGTTTTTCACATTCTGGTTTTTGTACAGAAATAATCATTCTTCTGTCACTCCACATCTCATTGTGGACATTAGCTCTTTATCACAACCATGACCATTCTATTTGCCTTTTGTTCCTTGATACCTTTACCATTTATTTTTTCTATCATTTTCTCCTATCTCATACTTGTCCTTTTCTCCTTCCTTCCCTTTGACAGGAGAGAACCATCGTATTTATACTCTCCTTTGGTTCTGAAGTCATATCCAATTTAAATGTTAGCTGTTGCTCTCTCCCCAGCTGCTGCCAGACTTTGAGTATTTCCAGCACCTTCTGCTCATATTGCTTAATATCCAATGTCATGGTCATAGAATTATTCAGCACAGGAACAGGCCATTCGGTCCATGCCAACCGCAATCCAAAATTAAACTAGTCCCACCTGCCTGCGCTTGATTCATATCTCTCCAAACATTTCTTATTCATGTACTTGTCAAAATGTCTTTTAAACACTTAAATTGTTCCCACATTCACCACTTTCTCGGAAGTTCATTCCACACACAAACCACACTGTGTAAAAGAATTTTACTTCATGTCTTTTTTAAAATCTTTCTCCTTTCACCTTGAAAATATGCCCCCAGTCTTGAAATCCTCCCCTCCACTAGGGAAAATTCACCTTATCTCTTTATCCCTCTTGATTTTATAAACCTCGATAAGGTCACCCCTCAACCTCCCACATTCCAGTGAAAGCAGTCCCAGGCTAACCAACCTTTCCTTACAACTCTAATCCTCCATTCCCAGCAAAGCACTGCTTAATCTCTTCTGAACCCTCTCCAGCTTAATAATATCCTTCCTATAACAGAGACACCAGAACTGGGCACTATACCAGAAAAGGCCTCACTAACACCCTGTACAACTTCAACATATCACCCAAATTCCTACACTCAAAAGTTTGAGCCATGGAGGCAAGCATGTTAGACCCCTTAACCACTGTCTACATGTGACACCAACATTAGAGTTATGTATCTGAATTCCCAGGTCTGTGTTCTGCATCACTACTTTTAATTATACAGGTCCTGTTCTTGTTTGTTTTATCAAAATGCACTAACATTCATCTAAAGTAAACTCTGTCTGCTACTCTATAGCCCATTGACTCAATTGATCAAGAAACCTTTGCAGTCTTAGATAACCTTCAGTATCCAATACCCCACCAATTTTGGTGTCATCTGCTAAATTAGTTACAATGCCTCTATATTCTCATCTAAGTCATTGATATATATGACAGACAAAAGTGGATCCAGCACCAATCCCTGTGGAAAAACACTGGTCACAGGCCTCCAGTATGAAAAATAACCCTCCAATACCACTTTGTCTCCTGCCATTAGGCCAATTTTGTATCCAATTGGCAAGCTCACCCTGTGATCTAATTTTACTATTTGGCTACCACGCAAAACCTTGTTAAAGGCTTTAATAAAGTCCAAGAAAACAGTGTCTACCGCTCTGCCCTCATCAATTGTCTTGGTTACTCCCTCAAAGAAATTTAATCAAGTTTGACAGACACTATTTCCCTCACACAAAACCATGCTGACTAATCATTTTTTGCCTCTCAAAATGCAAATAAATCCTATCTTTCAGAATCACTTCCAACAACTTACCCACTTCAGTTGAGATACAAGTATCTGCAGTGTATCTTAGCTAAACAAAACACCAGAAATTAGTGGTAAACTAATAGAGGATATGTTGTGGAGGCTGGTGATTTTCTGTATTTAGTTAGCTTTGTTAAATATAGTAAAATAGCTTACAGTACAGCACAGAAGCATTATAAAACAAATTGTATAATGAGCCTCTCAAGGTTTTTAACAAGATAACCAAAGGATTGGTCAAAATGATTGGTTTTATGGTATATTTTAAAAAGAGGACAAAGCTAGAGGTATTTTAGGAAAGGAATTTCAATGGCTTAAAACCTCTGGAGCCAAAGGCATGCTTACATTGGCGGAATGTGCACAATTAGGGCAGTACAAGAAGCTTGAATTAGAGGAGCACAGAGACCTAAAAATAGAGGTGGTGATGGAGACACGATGGAACAAACCCATGGAGGGACATTAAACAAGAATGAGAACTTAAAATTGACTGGATCAGCTAATGTAGGTCAGGTAGCAAAGGTAAATGCAACTTGGTGGAATTTAAAATGTATCAGAGTTTTCATTCAGATTTATGAAGGGTTAAAAGATAGAAGCTGGGCAAGAGAGAATTAGACGCATCAATAAGTCTAGAAACTACAAGGTATGAAAAGTGAGATGAAGAGGAAAAACGTTATAAGGATATAAGAAATGAGGCGGCTGCCATTCAGCCTATTGCTCGCCTATTCGAAAGACCATGGTTGATCTGCCCCAGGCCTCAATGTGGTCCTCTTTTGTACCATATCATACCCTCAATTCTCCAATATTTCAAAAAAATCTACCTCCTCTTTACTTCCTATGATCCAGCCTCCACAACTCTGAGGTACAGAACTCCAGACATTCACTGCTCTCTGGGAGAAGAAATTCCTTCTCATCTCAGTTTTAAATGAGAGTTCCCCAATTCTCTAACTTTGTGCCCTAATTTGGGGATTCCTCAATTTCCTTCTTCTCAATATCTACTCTGTCAAGCTCCCTCAATCTACATATATCTCCCACAGATTTATGTCCTCATCACAACATATTCATACATACACGACTGAGTCACCCACAGGTACATCACATTATAGTAATTCCTCCAAGTCATCAAGTACTAAATAATCATAAACTGTAATAAATAATTGAGACACTTGAACTGATCTTTACAGCACTCCATTAGTCTTGTATTTCTAACGTGGAAATGACCCATTAAACCCGTCTGCCTTGTGTTAACCAATCCTTAGTCCATGCTCACTCATTGCCACTACTGTGAACAGTAATGTGACCTTGTGCAGTAACCGTTTATGTGGCACATTACTGAATGCCTTCTTAAAAATGCAAATACCACGCATATCCCAGTCCCTTTTCTCAACTAGGCTTGTTATCACCTCCAAGTGGTCTAGCAAATTCGTTAGAAATTATTTCCCTTTCACAAAATAATACTGAAGCTTTTCTAAATGTCCTACTTCTTCCTTAATAATGGACTCTAGTATTTTCCCAATGACAGATGTTAGGTTAGCTGATCTGCAGTTTCCTGCTTTCTGCCTCCCTCCCTTCCTTCTTCAGCAGAGGTGTTAAAGATTCCAATCCACTGGAACTCTCCCAGAATACACTGAGTTCTAGACTACTGTGACCAATGTCTCCACTATCTGCGTCGCACTTCCTTTAAACCCCTTGGATGCAAGTATTGGGACCTGGCAAGTTGGCTGCCTTTAATCCCAGGAGTTTGCCCAATAGTTTGCTCCTTGTGATAGAAACTGTTTCAAAATCTTTCCATGATTAGCATGTTGCTTCCCTGTTATCTTTGGGATATTTATAATGTCCTATATCATAAATATCAATGCAAAATAATTGTTTAAAATTATGCATTTTCCAATTCCACATTATTCATTTCCGAATTGCATACTCCAAGGATCCCAACACCTGCTTTAGCTATTCTTTCTTACATACCCACAGAAGATCTTGCTGTTTTGTCTTTATATGTCTTGCCAACTTACTTTCATTATCAATTTCACCCTCTTTTTCAGAGTTTTGGTCATCCACCGCTGATTGCTCAAGAAATTCCAATCCTCTGGTCTAATACTAGTATTTGCCACTTCATTTGCCCTAATCTTTGGATACTCATCTTCATCAACTTCGTTAACTACAGGTGGTTAATAGAGACCTTCTTTTCCATTGGAATAAATTTCTGCTGAGTATAATGAAATCGCTGCTTAAATGTCTACCATTATGCAGCCACTGACCTTTCCCTCATGAAATAATGACCAGCTACCTCATCCCATTCCTGATGAGTTGTGGTGTCCACAGTTCAGATTCTAGCTCATCAATTCTGAGCCAAAGTACCTCACACCTGCTACAGATATGATTACCATGGATTGTAATAAGGTCTACAAGTTACAGCTGCAGGACATCACCTACCCAGCCATCTCTATTCTACACAATTAATTTTGCTGTGAAATAACTTAAAGGTGAGTTTAACTGTACTCTTCAGCTGCAATAATAACTTGACATTCAAGCTACATGGCCAATCAAGACAGACACTGAAGACACGCTCACCAATCAGCTGTTTCCCATTGTATGGGTCCGACAGGTAGAAACAGATTGAAAGGGCTTTGCTGCTGGTTTTTATTCCCCCCCGCACTGCCGTTCTCACATGGGACCTGCTTTTCCTTTTATGAAGCTGGTACCCCAACTCTCACTCTTATTGTTTTCAGAACCAGATGGTCTCTTCCTCTCTGGCTCAAGGCTACTATTTCCAGTCCTCCTTTCTCTTGGTTATTATGGAAGTGAAAAGAGGCAGTCATGATGATGCAGTGGATAGGTGGTTGAAAGACCGCCTTAACGTTTTCTTTTATGGGTTGCAAGTGTCGCTGGCCAGGCTAGCATTTGTTGCCCTTTCCTGATTGCCCTTCAACTGAAAGGTATTAAGCAACTTCAGAGGGACAGTGTCAAGTTACAGTGGGTCTGGAGTCACATGCAAGTTAAACTTCAGGTTTCCTTTCTTAAAAATACATGATTGAAACAGATGGGTTTTCACAGCGGTCAGTGATAACTTCATTGCACCAGGACTGAGACTAGATGTATTAATTAATTTTAAATTCCACCATCTGACAAGATTTGAACCTGGTTGGACATTAATCTGGACCTCGATTACTAATCCCGGGGAAAAGGTTGGAGTTGGTTGTTAGGGAATAGAGCTTGAGACAGCAACCAAAGACAATATTTAGTTTGAAGAAATGTTTGCTCGGTGAGAACTGTGATGGATAGAAATACATTTATATTCAAACACATGCTCTTTTACTCGGGTACTGAACTCCTGGTAATACTGTATTGAAAACAGAGGATATTTTACATTATAGCTGCATCCATTGGCTTTATTACAAACATCAAGAATCATCTGACTTCCAAAGACCATATAGCCTTCAAAATATCTTTATTAAGATAGATTAGATTAGATTACATTACAGTGTGGAAACAGGCCCTTCGGCCCAACAAGTCCACACCGACCGCCGAAGCGCAACCCACCCATACCCCTACATTTACCCCTTACATAACACTGCAGGCAATTTAGCATGGCCAATTCACCTGACCTGCACATCTTTGGACTGTGGGAGGAAACCGGAGCACCCGGAGGAAACCCACGCAGACACGGGGAGAACGTGCAAACTCCACACAGTCAGTCGCCTGAGGCAGGAATTGAACCCGGGTCTCCGGCGCTGTGAGGCAGCAGTGCTAGCCCACGATGGAGTCAGATTTTTTTCGAAGTTGTGTCAGCATGAATCTGGTCTGCATGGACAAGTTGGACCAAAAGGTCTATTTCCGTGCTGTACATCTCTATGACTCTATGTCACTAATCTTCAAAGTGATCTTCAATGATCATTTAATTTAATAATTATCTTCAAACTGCAAACGAATGAAAACAAACAAGAAAACGCAAAATACTTAGCAGGTATCCTGATCAAATGCAAACACTGTGTTCTCAATTTACATGAATTTCATAAATTCCTAATGATGTCCGCAACACAGGAACATGTCATTCCAATTACAATTGAGGAGGAGTAAGAAAAGAAGTGGCAGGAGGCAACAGTGGAAGGGGAGGGTCTGGGCAAGGGTGGACAGAGGGGGCAAGCAGTGATGACAAGGCAGGTGGTGAGTGTGAAAGGAGGAGAGATGGTGGTTGAGGAGAATCCATTGAAGTGGAGAGTACGATGGTGCATGTCAATCGTATGAAGGGCCACCACAACAGCACTGAGGATAGAATACAAAAGTCTGAGGATAAAACATCACTTGCAGTACAGGCAAGTTATTAACTTTATTAACTGGATGAGAGTTTACAAAAATGTTTATGCTAAAATTTTATAGAACACAGGGTTCAGCCTCAATTGGAGTACTGCATTCAGTTTTGGGCACCACTCTTGGAGAAGGATGTGAAGATATTAGAGAGAAGTGGATTCACAAGAATGAAGTCCTTCATCCCTGGGGCCAATTATGAAGACAGACTGAAGTTGGGATGTTCATCCTAAAATAGTTGAGGCAAATATATAGTGTTCAAAATCATCAGGGTCTTAACAGAGTTGAGAAGCAAATGCTGCTTTCATTGGTGGAAGAACAGAGAACAGAGCAGCACCAACTGGAGGGCATTGTCAAAGAAGCAACAGAGACACAGACAAACAACTTCCACACAGTGAAGCAGTCATGATCTGGAATGCACGGTCTCAGAATCTGGGAGGGCAGATTCAATTCAGGCCTTCAAGAGCAAATTGAGTATTCTGAAAAGGAAAACGTGCAGGGCTACTTAAAGTCATAGAGTCATAGAAATGTACAGCATGGAAACAAACCCTTCGATCCAACCTGTCCATGCCAACCAGATATCCCAACCCAATCTAGTCCCACCTGCCAGCACTCGGCCCATATCCCTCCAAACGCTTCCTATTCATATACCCAACCAAATGCCTTTTAAATGTTGCAATTGTACCAGCCTCCACCACATCCTCTGGCAGCTCATTCCATACACGTATCACCCTCTGTGTGAAAAAGTTGCCCCTTAGGTCTCTTTTGTATCTTTCCCCTCTCACCCTAAATCTATGACACAGTGGTTAGCACTCCTGCCTCGCAGCGCCAGAGACCCGGGTTCAATTCCCGTCTCAGGTGACTGTCTGTGTGGAGTTTGCACATTCTCCACGTGTCTGCATGGGTTTCCTCCGGGTGCTTTGGTGTCCTCCCACAGTCCAAAAATGTGCAGGTCAGGTGAATTGGCCACGCTCAATTGCCCGTAGTGTTAGGTGAAGTGGGGAACAGGTCTGGGTGGGTTGCGTTTCGGCGGGTCGGTGTGGACTTGTTGGGCCGAAGGGCCTGGTTCCACGCTGTAAGTAATCTAGTCTAATCTAATCGATGCTCTCCAGTGCTGGACTCTCTACTTGAAGGAGGCTGAGAACAACACAATGTAAATTGTTCCTTCAGAGACCCAGCACAAGCATGACAGGCCTCTGATTGGCCTCCTTCTGTCCTGTAAGTAACAAACAGTTTACAGCAACCACTGAATGCTGGAAGAGTCATGGTCATAAAACTTCAAACAGCATCACTGTTTAATCAGGAGATTTCTGATTTGCCAAATTCAGTTAAAATATCTCAAACACTGCAGATTTAATCAGGTGGCAAGCAACACTTGACCCCAGATCCATTTTTCATCACAATATTAACCCCAGCAATTATAGAAAGGAATCAAAATGCCACATAATTGGGACCTACCAATGTGAAAAGAATGCAGTGATATTACTTAAAAATGGGGCAGGCAAGGTGGAGGAAAACAGTTTGCACACGTCACTAATTGTCACGTGCCATAAGATAAAAGGCACAGAGAAAAACACATTACCTTCACAGTATCCCTGCCTTATTTATGCTCATTTTCAACCATCACTGATTTTAATAAATATCATCAGCAAAAGGTAAAGTTGTCATATTAGGAAGTGTGATAACTGGTGGTGGTTTAACATGACACTCACCAATGTCTCAGGTGACATTGAGAAGGTGAGACCTTCATGGGAACCTCAGCCAGTGTGGGAACTGAACACTGTGCTGGCATTGCAATGCTGCAGCACAAACCAGCTAACTGAGCTAACCGACTGAAAGTATCAGTAACTTCTAACTAATAATAAAAAGAACAGCACCTTTCCAGCCGAGTCTCCTTGAAAGTTTATAACAACTTTGAAAGGAAACATTCTGTCCACTGGAGCCACTGCAATGTACTTTCATGATTTTTAAACAATCTTATCAATGCTACAAATGCTGCTGGCAGAGTGATTCTCCCTCAGCTCCTGTCTTTTCTCCATAACTGGGCTGTGGGAAAGCAACATCCGTAGAAACCTGATCCTATTTCCCAAACTGGTTTTGCACCAAAATTCAATCCGGTCCTGAACCTATCAACTTGTCTCTTAACTTTTGACTAAATAAAGTTATTTACCTTGGCTTAGTAACAATATTTTATCATGAATTTCAGATGTCCTTGTTATAATAGACAAATTTAAAAGCTCGATACACAGAATGACACAATGTTGCAACGGAAAGGCGGTAGAAACAACTTCAGCAACAGGACTTCCTGAAGTAAGTGAAACACAGTTGCAGTGTTCAGAGAAAACAACATATATATAGTGAAATAAGAATCCTGTCTGGTTGAGTTATCAGCAAGTTAAGTCCACTCAGAACATGCAATTCAGATACCACAATAGAGGCCGTCAATGCAGCTTTGGAACAGTCTAAAATGACAAGTTCCATAAAAACAAAAATGTTGGTAATACTTTTATCAGATCCATCCGACACGTTCCCTGTTTCTCTATCTACAACACCATCAGTAGGGTGTTTTCACTTCAGATATCTAGCATCTAACATTTTTATCCAAAGATCCATTGGTTCCAAGGATACAGGGTCCCTCTAGAGACATGGGGAGGTAGTTTGTGTGTTTCTCTGATGTCAAGGGTATACTAGACAGTGCCTTCTGGTATCAGGGGACTCTCCCTGTCAAAATCAGGAATCTGAACTAATGTGAACTTTAATTCTTCAGCACATCAACTATGTAATGTCAGAGGTAAAAAACCTGTAAACAGTTTTGACTAGACTATATTTTCCTTTTCTGTACATCACTGTTCGGTGATAAACTTGTCAGCTGAGGAACAGAAGAAGGAGCATGGTAAAATGTTACCATGCCAAAGACTCAAAGCAGAACTGTAAGAAATCCCAGATAGGTCCAAGTGCATCACGTTCTTTACTAGCAGCAAACATCTAGACCTATCACTGCCAGGTCACCAAGTTTCTCAAGGACCAACAACTAAGTTCCTGGCACTGAAACCAAGCATGAACTGCTCAGAGGTTTTCCACCCATGGATCTGCCCTGAGGGTTTCTGTTCTCTTTGACTACAAAGAGGATCATTTATATTCAAAACTCTCCAGACACTATCCAAATTATACATTGTCCTGGAGACAAGGAAAATATTTGAGCAGTGTGACTTTCAATTGGGAAAATGAAGTCAAAAAAAGGAGCTCTTTAAAACAAAGAAATTGCTCGGCTTCATTTGGCAGTATTGAATACGAATTAAGGAAAATGAGAACCTGTGAATTCAGATCACTATTTGTTCATATACCCATCTGTAAGTACAGCATTACAGACAGGACAAGTTTTATGATTTAGGTCTGCCATGTTCCCAAATGCTTAAATCATAAAATATCAGGTAAAATGTCTTTGCAGTGAAATAAACTATCTGCTGAAACACATCTATAAACATTTCAGCTCTTCCAATTGGGAATTTCACACAGATCAATCTGGTATCTTTTATTTGTTTCTAAATCACAACGGCCTTGAAATTATTTGCAAAGGAAACCGCCCCTATTTCTGCCAGGGCAGGATGAAAATTAGAAATTTTGTGACTTTGGCATTCTCCCACATTTGGCATTCTCGTACATTTGGCGCAGTCTTTTAAACTCTGGTGGAGGAGGACACCTTGCACAGAAATTTGATGCCCTCTACAATCACACTGAGCGTTCAACTGGCCAAAGTGGCCCACTAGAAGCCGTAGACCATCACTAGATCAAGATCATCTCTCATTCTGTATGAAGCTATCATTTGGTTTTATTTTAGTTTTATTTCAGAAGGGCACTAGTATGGTGCAGCTTGGATCTCTCTGCCTTCAGGCAGGTCTCACTGAAGCACCAGCCTCAGTTATACAAATTACTTTATCACTGGGATTTGGGTGTCTCCAGCTTTAGGCGAAGTCAGAAGAGGACTTTCTTATGAGTAAAGCTGATCCCAGGAACTTCAGTGTCTCTCTTCTTTAAGATATTTCAGTATTTCTTAGTGAAATTTGTCAAAAAAAGTGATCAGGTGACTCAAGTATGATCAGGTGTGCCAACTAGTGCTAACTACAGCCTTCAACCCAGCCAGAAAATGAAAACACAACTCACTTGTCATTATTAAACAGATAGCCACTGGTGTAAACAAAAGAGCACAAGGGTCATATAGGATAATCACTGCTCAGATTTGGACAGAAGTCTTTGGATAATCGCATTACGCAATTTTTCAATGAAGCATTTTCTTTAAGCATTCTAATGAGATTTCTTTGCAATGTACATTCTTCCTGATCTCAGTGCGAAGACTGCAACAGTTGCTAGATCCATTGGTCATAGAGTCAAACAGCATGGAAACAGATGCTTCAGTCCAACCAGTCCATGCCGACCATCATCCCAAACTAATTAGGAGCAAATTACTGCAGATGCTAGAAATTGTATTGGAAACAAAAAATGCTGGAGATCACAGTGGGTCAGACAGCATCCATGGAGACAAACTAACATTTCGAGTCTAGATGACTCTTCATCAGAGCTGAAGTGAATCTTTGATGAAATGTCATCTAGACTTGAAACATTAGCTTGCTCTCTCTCCATGAATGCTGTCGGACATGCTGTGATCTCCAGCATTTGTTGTTTCCAGCATAATCCCAACATAAACTAGTCCTACCCAACTGTCCTTGGCCCATATTTTCTGTTCATGTACTTATCTAAATGTCTTTTAAATGTTGTAACTGTACCTGTATTCACCACTTCCTCTGGAAGCTCATTCTACATATGAACTCTTGTTAAAAAAAATCCCCCTCGGGTCTTTTTTTCTAAATCTTTCTCCTCTCCCCGTAAAAATATGCCCCTTTAGTCTTGAAATCCCCATTCCTAGGGAAAAGACACCTACCAATCACCTTATATATACCCCTCATGATTATACAAAGCTCTATAAGGTCACCCCCTCAACCTCCTACACTCCAATGAAAAAAGTCCCAGCCTCTACTTATAACTCAAACCCATCATTCCCGGCAATATCCTGGTAAATCTTTTCTGCTCTGACACCAATTAATTTATTTCCTCCTCAGGGACATGTCAGAAATGAAGACAGGTGTTCCACTTGTACTGATGAAGGGCTTTTGCCCGAAACGTCTATTTTCCTGCTCCTCGGATGCTGCCTGGCCTGCTGTGCTTTTTCAGCACCACTCCAATCTTGACTCTAACCTGCAGTACCCACTTCTGCTCCATTTGTGCAGTCCACTGACAGGTTCCAATTTCCAGAGACTGCAAAGCTTATACCCAAGCTCAACAGAAGAACTCACTATGACGTTTGCTAAGCAAATGCCAAAAAAACACTCGACTTGAACAATCGGATAATTGTTAATGTAGTTGACAGAGGTGCCTTGGGAATGAGTAACCATAATATGGTAGAATTCTTCATCAATATGGAGGCGGTAGTTGACACTGAGACCATGGTCCTGAATCAAAATAAGGGAATCTACAATGGTGTGAATTGGCTATGATGAACCGGCAAACTAAATTCATACTTCGCTTCTGTCTTCACAACGAAGGACACAAATAATGCAACAGAGAAGATGGGGAACAAGGGATTTAATGAGAGGGAGGAACTGAAGCAAACCTGTTTTCATAGAGAAATTAAACTAGAGAAACAAATAAGACTGACAGCTGATAAATCAAGGGCTAAATAATCTACATCCAGAGTATTTAAGGAAGTGGGCCAAGAAATAGTGGATGCATTGGTTGCCATATTGCAAGATTTTTTTAAAGAATCTGGAACAGTTCCTACACATTGGAAGATTGCTAATGTAACCCCACTATTTAAAAAAGGAGGTAGACAGGAAGGATGGAATTATAGACCACAGAGTCTGACGTCATCAGTGGGGATGTTGCTAGAGTCCATTATCAAGAATTTTAAAGTAGAGCAATTAAAATAAAAGGCAGAATCAGACATAGTCAGCATGGATTTACAAAAGGGAAATCATATTTGACAAATCTACTGAATTCTTCGAGGATGTAACTAGTAGAGTTGATCACCGGAGTTGGTGGATGTGGTTTATTTGGATTTTCAGAAGGCTTTTGAAATATCTCATGTAAGAAATTAATGTCATAGAGTCAGAGACATACAGCACGGAAACAGACTCTTTGGTCCAATTCATCCATGCCAACTCGATATCCTAAATTAAAGCATTTGGCCCATATCCCTCTAAATGCTTCCTATTCATATACCTCTTAAATTTTGTAATTGTACCAGCCATCACTATTTCCTCTCACAGCTCATTCCATACACACACCACACTCTGCGTGAAAACGTTGCCCCTTAGGTCCCTTTTAAATCTTTCCCCTCTTATCTTAAACGCTATGTCTTCTAGCTTTGGACTCCTCCACCCCAGTCAAAAGACCTGCCTATCTACCCCATTCACGTGATGATTTAATAACCTCTATGAGGTCACCCCTCGGCCTCCAACACTTCAGGGAAAATTAAATTGCATACTTATGAGGGTAGTGTATTGAAATGAATAGAAAATTGGTTACCATACAGGAAATAAAAACTGGGAATAAATGGGTCTTTTATGGCAGGCAGTGACTAGTGGGATACTGCTGGGATCAGTACTATTTTGCAACATATATTAATGATTTAGATGAGAAAACCAAATGCGAAATGTCAATTTGCAGATAATTCAAAGCTGGGTGAGTTGTGAGCAGGACGGGGAGGTGTTGCAGTGTGACTGGGTAGGCTGAGTGGGAGGGCAAATCCACGGCTGATGCAGTATGTGGATAAATGAGAGGTTATCCACTTTAGTAGCAAAAATAGGATGGCAAATTATTATTTGACATGGCCGTAAATTGAGAGAGGAGAATGCTCAATGAGACTTGGATTTCCTTGTGCACGAGTCACTGAAAGTAAGCATGTAGGTATAGCAGATGGTAAACTGATTACCAAACTGATTCCTGGGAAGGTGCAACTGACATGAGAACAGAGTGAGCTGCATTCATTAGAGTTTAGAAGAATGAGTGGGTCCTCGTCAACACTATAAAATTTTAAAAGGATTAGACAGCTTAAACCCAAAAGGATATGGCCAATGGCAGTGGAGTCCAGAACTAGGGCTAATAGCTTAAGGATAACAGGTAAATTTTTTAGGACTGTGATTAGGAGAAATTTCTTTACCGAGACAGTGGTGAACCTGTGGAATTCATTACCACAATGTTGCTGAGGCCAAATCATTGTGTTTTGAAAGGGGAGGTTGATATAGCTCTTGCAGCTAAAATGAGCAAGGGATATAGAAGTGGACAGATTAGGGTATTGAGCTCTATATTCAATCATGTTCACACTGAATGGCACTGAAAGGGTCGAAGACCTACTCCTGCTCCTATCTTCTATGTTTCTATGTAACAATAACTTTGTATTTACATACACTTTATGGGTCAGTATTTGAATTCTCCATTCTTTCTCCATCGCACTAGCAGGTTCTTTATTACTGAAATTCTCCACTTAGCAAGATCAAGCAAAAATCCATACTATTCCCGCTGATTAACTGTGACCTGGCAGATGGGATTTGGAGCATTTCCTTTTCATAACATGCTGACATTAACTCCTTCAAACTTCACTGTTCTGATCTACTTGTAGACTTGACCTTACACTTCTGTAGTAGCTATGTACAGTGGTCCAGGTGCTTACTGAATCAACAAGATTCTTGATGAAGCAAATACAGAAATTTCTGAAAATTCTCATCGAGTCTGGCAGCATCTGTGGAGAGAAATCAGGAGTTAACGTTTTGGGTCCAATGACCCTTCTTCAGAACTGTTCAAGAAAACATAATTTTCTTGATGCAATCTATTTCACCTAACACTCAGCAGCCCAACAGTGAAACTGCAGTACTAAGCGCTATTTGAACCAAGGAAAACAATTTTGATCAAGTATAACACTTAAGTCAGTTACTGGCTGTTGAGGCTATCACTAATGGAAGTATCAGAGCAACTGAAGTATTGATTTAGGGATATCACACCACATTAAAGGACACTTACTCATTAATAAAAATATTTTAATTGGTGTATTAGTTTAAGTTTCACTTTGTCAACATGCACTAATAAATAATGTCAAATGACACCAAACAGCTCTCATTCCTGGACCATATTTGTCTTTATTAGGGTTAGGATACACGTCATGTGCACCAATATGGTTTTTTAAATTGCCTTTTCGCTCGAGCACAAAATGACTTAAGGTCTACAAATTATTGGAACTCACTCACAGAATTTCTTATCCATGTATATATTAGCACAATGCAGTATTTTCAAATTAATTGTCTGACATGAAAACAAAAAATGTACAGGAGGGCACTAACCTGAGAAAGACTTTCCTAGTCCCAACACCACAATTAGACACGCTAGCATCAGTAACTACCCTTTAATTTGCTGTTAATTAATAATCCAATTTAGTTTCTGTCTTGATCCCAAGAGTTCCTACCATAGTTATTCAGTCTCCTATGGCAACCATTATAAGGTCCTTTCTGAAAATTAAGAGACCAAGTTACCACTCTTCTCTCACCCACAGATACTGATACACCCTCAAGGAACACCAATACATTTTTCAGATTTCTCTTGGCATTCCTAAATTTCACATCAGCATAGAGGCACATATCACAGAATCCCTACAATGTAGAAGCAGTCCATTTGGCCCACTGAGTCCACACTGACCCCCCAAAGAGCATCCCACTAAGACCCATCCCCTACCCCACCCCTGTAATCCTGCATTTCATACGGCCAATCCACCTGCACATCTTTGCACTGTGGGAGGAAACCAGAATCCCAGAGAAAACCCATGCAGTTACAGGGAAAATGTACAAATTCCATACAGACAGCGGCCCGACGCTGAAATCGAACCTGGGGTCCTGGCGCTGTGAGGTAGCAGTGCTAATCACTGAGCACCGTGCTGCCCCATTCTTCACTCCAAAGCAGTGATTTGCTTTGCTCAATCTCCGCATAATCCCCAATGTGCTTTGATGCCATTAGCATCATATTAAGGCAATGTGGAAGGTATTTATGTTGATAGAAACAATTACAGCAGCCGCTAACTACAAAATTACATTTGCCTTCCCTTCCACAGACCTTGACTTTTACATGCAAATAGGATCATGTCCCTGTAACCACCCCCGCATTAATAAAAAAGGAGGGAGATCCAGGCAGAAATTGTAGCTCAGTGCAGGGATAAAACTAACATAATAAAAACAAAATACTATGGATGCTGGAAAACCACTGGTCTGGCAGCACTCTGGAGAGAGAAACAGTTAACATGATGTTCAATGTTTCCTTCTTTTGGAATTCAATTTATAGAATCATACAGTCATACAGAATGGAAACAGACCCTTCAATCCAACCCGTCCATGCCAACCAGAAATTCCCCTTAGCCCCTGATGCTCCAAGGGAAGGAAGTCCAAGCCTATTCAGTGTCTCCTTATAACTCAAACCCTCCAGTCCTTGCAACATGTAATTTTTTTCCACACCCTCTCAAGTTTAACAACATCCTACCAAACGTATGCAGGATTCTAAAAATGGCCTCGTCAATATCCTGCACAGATACAACATGACATCCCAACACCTGTACTCAACATTCTGACCAATGAAAGCAAGCATGCCAAACGTCATCGCCAACTTGTCTACCTATGACTCCATTTTCAAGGAACTATGCACCTATACCCCCAGATCTCTTATTTGACTTATTTGGACTTGAAATGCTAATTTTGTTTCTCTTTCCACTGACTGTGCCACACCTGTTGACTAAACAAACACATTTATTGAGACAGATTGGTATGACATAGTATCACCTGTATTAACATGAACAGTCCTTGTTTTTCTAATTCTTCTTTGTACTTTTGGGTCCTCATGTCTTAGTGAAGCTTGTTTTCTGTACCTCATATGCCTTCCTAGACCTAGGAGAGCAAAACTGCATGCTGTACTCCCAACTGGGCAGCACTGCTCCCTCACAGCACCAGGGTCCCAGGTTCGATTCCAGCCTCGGGTGACTGTCTGTGTGGAGTTTGCACATTCTCCCCGTGTCTGCGTGGGTTTCCTCCAGGTGCTCTGGTTTCCCTGCAGGGCAGGTGAATTTGCCATGCTAAATTGCCCATAGTGCTATGGTGCATTAGTCAGAGAGAAATGGGTCTGGGTGAATTACTCTTTGGAGGGCCGGTGTGGACTTGATGGGCCAATGGGCATGTTTCCATACTGTAGGCAATCTAATCTAATCTAGATTCCCTACAGTGTGGAAACATGTCCTTCGGCCCAATAAGTCCACACCGACCCTCCGAAGAGTAACCCAACCAGACCCATTCCCTGACCCTACATTTATCCCTGACTAATGCACCTAACACTATGGGCAATTTACCATGGCAAATTCACCCAATCTGCACATTTTTGGATTGTGGGAGGAAACCCACGCAGATACAGGAAGAACGTGCAAACTCCACACAGACAGTTGCCCGAGGCTGGAATCTAACCCAGGTCCCTGGTGCTGTGAGGCAGCAGTGCTAACCACTGAGCTACCGTGCCGCCATAATCTAATCATTTATTCACTGAGCCATCAGGCAGCAACTGTTCTTTAAATCAGTTAA
This sequence comes from Chiloscyllium plagiosum, assembly GCF_004010195.1. Taxonomy (NCBI): domain Eukaryota; kingdom Metazoa; phylum Chordata; class Chondrichthyes; order Orectolobiformes; family Hemiscylliidae; genus Chiloscyllium; species Chiloscyllium plagiosum. The sequence continues at coordinate 65,707,224 of NC_057727.1, forward strand.
CATAATAGAAACTGATAGCTATCTGAATGAAGTCAATCACTGGCTACATTGCTTATTGCTGGTCTGGAATTTCCACTCAGTAATACCACTTTGCTCCCAAGTGGAGCTCTGTGTAAAAGATCTGTCATTTTAAGATGACTGTGGTAAGGAAATTTGATTAGTCAATTCAACAGGCAAAATTCAGGTTAAACAGTGCTATTCACAAACAGGTCTCCAGACTGGAAGCTTTTGTAAATTGCCAGCTCCTGTCTGAGAGAAACAGCCAGGGTTATCAATGCCAAAGGAAATGGTTGGCTAGTTAAAAAAAAAATTCAGCTATAATATGTCCTGATTTATAGAATATATAGAAGCATCAGTCTTGGCTCAGTGATGAAGCACTCTCACCTCATCCGGATGATGACGGGGTCATGTCTCACTCCACTGCAGTACACTTAGACTGCGCCCTTCAGTCTTCCAGGTGACATGATAAACCAGGATCCCATCTGCCCTTAGATGGATATGAAAGATTCTTCTGCAGTACTCAAAGAGCAAGAAAGTTCTTCAACCTCAACCAACCTCGCTAAAAATGGTCAGTTCATAATTTTTCGTTGAACTTGCAGTGTGCAAATTGGTGGCTAAACTTACTTTACAGCAGTAACTATACTTCCAAAAGTACTCCATTTGTAAGTCATGAGACTGTAAAAGGTTCCATATAAATCAAAATTATTTGTAGTTGTATATTTTAGCCACTGCAAATTTTGTATGTCATGCTGAAATATGATGCATGTGCACTGGATGCAAAAACAGTCGGAGTCATAGATATACAGCACAGAAACAGACCCTTCGGTCCAACTTGTCCATGCCAACCAGATGTCCTATATAAATCTAGTCCCATTTACCAGCATTGGCCCATATCCCTCTAAAATCTTCCTATTTATATACCCACCCAGATGCCTTTTAAATGTTGTAACTGTAGTAGCTTCCACCATTTCCTCCCACAGCTCATTCCATTCACGCATCGTGTGAAAATGTTGCCTATTAGGTCCCTTTTATATCAATTCCCTCTCATAAATTCTTCTCCTTATTAAAAATATATATTACACACCCAATATAAATTTGCTGGCAACTTTTCAAAAGGTCTAATTTTCTCATTTACAAAAGTAACTGAAAGTACAATGTAATCCCTGTCAAAGTAGAGTGGCACTGAAGACAAGATCCCAAGAAAACCACAGAATCATACAGAACAGGAGGCAGCCACTCAGCACACAACTCTACCATTAATTCTGCCTTTCCGTTTCTCCCCCTCTCACAGCTCTGCAATATTTCACATAATCAGAGGTAGCCTTGCAGGTTATAGCAGTTCAGAGAGAGATCCAGGTTGCTTTTAAGTTCATTGAGGATTTGTCTATCAAGTGTTCATCTGAAAGTTATTATTTAATCTATTTCCACAAGCTTTCAAACAATGCATTCACCGGCTATCTGCTAGTTTGGTAGTAGGGTTCATTCGGCCCATTGGGAGTCCGAAGGCCTGGGTTCAAGTCACACCTACTCCAGAGGTACGTCTTATCAGAATAGGTTGATTTAAAATATTTTTGTTAGCTGGAAGGACTTGCCAAAAATGAGTAGATTTGAGACATTTCAACTAGTTTAGTGAAAGAATGTCCCTTTAGTCATCTGCTGAGCAGATTGGGCTCCAGTGACACAGACTTTCACAAATGCAATGAAAGAGTAGCCAATCCAAAAGGGGGCTGTTAATCGAGGGAGAGTATTAGCTCCTGATCACAGCACAGGAATTCCTACAAGAAGCATGTGGATGTAATTGCCTGCAAGGTCAAGTTGCCTGTCATCTCCTGTCTTGGCTCACACATGAATGGTGATATGCTAAGGTACTGTACTCAGTAACAAATTCATGCTATGAAATACCAACAGCCCCAGCAAAGATGCACCACAGTAACAAGGAGGAGAAACAGAGGATGTTTCTGTGCAACCTTTAAAATAAATGCAAGCCCTCCACAAATAACTCTCATGTCCAATATATTGGACTCACTATCAAATACTTGGCTTATAGTTGAATCAGAAAAAAATTCAATAAAAGTTTATTTTGCACGATTCACGTATTGATAAAACCAAACAGTTGCTACTACCAAGCGGACAAGAAGCAGGGCGGCAGAGCAGAAAAGGCAGCATCAGGGGTTGGGATGCAGCGAGGAACAGCAAGTTGAAGTGGGGAATAGATGAGGGAGGGGGA
>NC_057727.1:65713073-65721686 GCF_004010195.1 Chiloscyllium plagiosum
CAGTGAGGTTTGAGCTGCTGGGCTCCGCGGGCGCTGCTCTCACTCGGTGCCGCCGCCTTCTCTTTGTTCCCTTTGTCTCGGGCCCGGCCTCAGGCCGATCCCGGGCCTTTCTACCCGCCGGGGCCGGGGGACTCCGGCGGCATCCAGCCTCTTACCTCAGGCACTCGCGACTCCGTGACCATGTACCCGACCCTCAAACCGACTTTAATTGGAAAATGGTGGCCCCCGCTCACATCGACTGCGATCAGAGAAAGCGCTGCTCCAACGCTCCCCACAATCTTCCCGGGAAACAGGGAGCGCCAACAAACGGTCCGGCCACCAACAGGAGTCACAACTGCGTCACCTGCCGGCCGCCGGCATTCCGCACCGCCGCAGACGTATCGTTACCTGCCGGCCGCCGGCGCCCCGCACCGCCGCAGACGTACCGTCACCTGCCAGCCACCGGCACTCCGCATCGCCGCAGACGTACCGTCACTTGCCGGCCACCGGCACTCCGCATCGCCGCAGACGCACCGTCATCTGCCGGCTGCTGGCCACTGGCACTCTGCGCCGTCGCATACACACCGGCACCTGCCGATCGCTGGTACACTGCCGCCTACCGGCCGCCGGCACCCTGCGCCACCGCAGAGACACCGCCACCTGCCGCCTGTTGCAGAGTTGTCGCCATCCATCGGCCCCCGGCATTCTGCGCCGTCGCAGAGACACCATCGCCCCGCGGGAGTCGCAGAAACGTCGCTGCTCGATTAACAGCGCCATCTGGCGAGTTGCAACAGATATGGACCTCCTGGCAGCTATTGGACATTACCCCAGGACTGGTATCTCCTGCAATCTGTGGGACAGGCATATACAGTAACACAAACAATAGAAGGAGGCATATACAAGAAATGGCTTTACCCAAATGGTTCTAGGGATGAAGAACTTCAGTTATGAGAACAGATTGAAGAAGTTGGAACTCTTTGGAGAGAAGAGGAGGAGGAGATCAAATAGAGATTTTCAAAATCATGAGTGGACTGGATAGAATGGATAGAGAGAAGCTGTTCCCATTAGGAGTTGGGAGGTCATGGTGCAGCTGTACAGGACGTTGGTTAGGCCACTTTTGGAATACTGTGTTCAATTCAATAGGAAGGATGTTGTGAAACTTGAAAGGCTTTCGAAAAGATTCACAAGGATGTTGCCAAGGTTGGAGGATTTGAGCTACGGGGAGAGGTTGAATAGGCTGGGGCTATTTTTCCTGGAGCATCAGAGGCTGAGGGATGACCTTATAGAGGTTCATAAAATTATGAGGATAGGATAAGTAGACAAGGTCTTTTCCCCAGGTGGGTGAGTCCAAAACTAGAGGGCATAGGTGTAAGGTGAAAGGGGAAAGATTTAATTCAGACCTAAAGGGCAACTTTTTCACACAGACAGTGATGCATGTATGGAATGAGCTGCCAGAGGCAGTGTAGGAGGCTGGCACAATTACAACATTTAAAAGGCATCTGGATGGATATATGAATAGGAAGGGTTTAAAGGGATATCGGCCAAATGCTGGCAAATGGGACTAGGATAGCTGGTTGGCATTGAAGAGTTGGACCGAAGGGTCTGTTTCTGTGCTGTACATCTCTATGACTCTTGTAAAAGAAGCAAGGATGAAATGAGGAAAACTTGTTCACTCAATTATTACTTGGGCTTTGGAATGGACTGACAGAAATGAGGTGGAGGATGGTTCAGCTGAGACACTAAAGAGGACTTTGGATGGTTGCTTGGATAAAAAATAATGTGCAAGGTTATGAGAAATAATCAGGAGACTGGCATTAAAGAATGATGTTCATTTAACAAGCCGGTACACGTTATGAACCAAATGGCCTCCTTCAGAGGTGTGATACTACTGTGATTCCATGATGCAGCTCATTTAACCTTTTCCACCATCAACACAATCATGGCTGACTCACAGCTTTAAATCCATATCCAATGGTGCAGCTACGATGAGTGTACATTGTTTTTCCCAACAATAGCGTCTGATAGCCAATCAACAAGTTAATTTCTTAGATGTTTACGATCTGGTAAGAAATACCTTCAGTAAGTATCATGGAATCCTAAACATCCTAACGGGACAAAGGCCCAGGCTAAGGAGCAAGGGTTCAACTTAAACTCAATCAATTAATCTGGACTATAAAGATGGTCTGCACGATGGTGACCATGGCAACTGTCATCGACTGCTGTAAAAGCCGATCTGTTCCAATAATCCCTTTCAGGGAAGGCAATCTATCTTCTATTGATCTGGTTTACATATGTGACTTCAGATCCTGAGCAGCGTGGTCAACCTTTGAAATGACATATCAATCAATTTGAATGTAATTCGGGATAGGCGATAAACTAGTACAGGCCCTGCCCATTTCCCAGGAAAGAGTAAACAAAGCAGGGAGCCTTCAGAAGTTGTTTTTAGCTGACTCTCTCTCATTTGGACGGATAGATGGTTCACAGTTAGAATCCATGCGTTCACCCTATTCCCTTTGATTGGAGAGGAATTCACCTGACTAAAACCAAAATACTCTGAATGGCGGCGATCTGAAATAAGCCAAGAAAGTGCTGGAAAACCTGAGGAGGACTGACAGCATCTGTACAAGAAAAACAGTGTTAATGTTTCGAGTCCATAATGACTCTCCTTTGGAACTCTAGAGAATGAATGAATGATGATTTATTGTCACGTGTACTCTACAATACAGTGAAAAGCTTCAACAGTTGCCACAATCTGGCACCAACTGAATAGTTTAAGAATAAAAAGATAAAGCTGGAAGAAAGTCCATTTTCCTTCTACCTCCACCATGAGTCCTGCACCGGATGCACCAATCAGTCGCCCTCTTCAGGAGTCTTCTCGACATTGCTAGGTCCACCTCGCCAACAGGCCAGCGATGTTGAGTTGAGTCGTGTGTTGAGCCCACTGTCACCCTGCAACCAGGAGCCCCCAGTTCTGCTGCCGCTGCACCGTTAAACAGGAGACCCCGGCTTCTGAACCTTACCACAACCAGGGCCTGCTGCCACCGCCTCGTCAAAGCCTGAGGAAATAAAGGGAGGAGGCAGCCGTCTGCACTGGATGGGCCCAGGAGCCCGAACGCTGCCTATCTTGCCAGTGCCGCCATCTTGGAATTGTTGGCCTGAAATTTGCTGAGGTGGGTGCATAAAGTGACAAAACTGCATCCTTCACTGAGCACAGGTCATTTAACATCAAGCAGCGTCAGGTCAGAGTGAATTCACAATAAGATCTGGGATTAGAAGAAATGATGGAGTTGGATGGAAAGGGAGAGGCAGCTATAAGCACGTTGTAAGAATTTTCCGTAGGCTCTTCATGGCTATTCTCACCTTTTCGTCTTTCATTGGCCTTTCCTGAGGGAATGCTGGGATACCAGGGTACAAGTGGGGTCAGAGGTGACTTGGGACCAACACTCTAAGCAGCAGGCTTAATAGCCTTTCTCTGCCCCTCACGTTTGGAGGTTGCTTTGCGCAGTGAGAGGGAACATGAGGTCAGTGAACTGGCTGAAGCTTTCAGATTCCTGAGGGGATTCTGTGTCATTAAGCAGCATCACACACCCCAAGGCCTTGACTATCACCAGACAGTGACTCGTCAGACAGTGACTAGTCCCCTATAAGTTCTACAACACATTAAAATACAGAGGAGCACGTGCACACACACATAGGTGCTGGGCAAAAATAAGCACTACTGCAGTTAGGCGGTAGTGTGGGGGTAATTAAAAGAAAACAGGAGGGTCATATGTCCTAAAGAAGAAACAAATAAACAGGAGCGTCAGAGGTTCTGATTGCCCGCAGAGCTGGCTCTGAGGGAGCTGTAATCAGTGTCAAGGACTCTCCATTTTGTGTCAGAGGAGGGGACTGACTCTGAGAAAAAAATATAGAAGAGAGCTGTCACTGCGCACAGTGCCTCTCCATTGAAATATAAGAAATGCAAGAACACGGCACAGTGGTTAGCACTGCTGCCTCACTGCGCCAGAGACCTGGGTTCAATTCCCGCCTCAGGCACCTGTCTGTGTGGAGTTTGCACATTCTCCCCATGTCTGCGTGGGTTTCCTCCAGGTTTCCTCCCACAGTCCAAAAATGTGCAGGGTTAGGTAAATTGCCCCTAGTGTTAGGTGAAGGGGTAAATGTAGGGGAATGGATCTGGGTGGGTCGCTCTTCAGAGGGTCGGTGTGGACTTGTTGGGCCAAAGGGCCTGTTTCCACACTGTAAGTAATCTAATCTAATAAGAAATAGATTCAGAAGTTGATCACACGATCTCTTGGGCCCATTCGACTAGTCAGTGTAGTTGCAGTTCACCTTCTACCTCAACTGTACTTTGCCAATGGCTCCCCGTGCTCCTCAGACAGACCGAAGATCTCTTTCCAGCTACTTCAATCTGTTTGGAGTCCAAGGATTCAGAAACTTAACTCAGAGAGAAGCTAGCCCATCACATCCAGAGGCACAATGTAGTGTCAGGCTTTTGCCAGTAGACGTCAGTAATAGCCTGCAAAATATCTTTCTATCACCTGTCAGTATATCCATCAGCCTGTTGCTCCATTATCCAGCAATCAATCTAGTAGCTTGATTTGCAAAATTAACACACTGCCCTCTATCTGCCCATGTTTAACTCTGTCTACCTATCATTTGTATCAAAACCATTATGCATTCCCCCACTTTTCTCTACTTCTCCCTACCTTCTGTCTACAACTATTCAATTCTTTCTGTCTGGGTGGAACGGTGGTTCAAGGGTTAGCACTGCTGCCTCACAGTGCCAGGGACCTGGGTTTGATTCCATCCTTAGGTGACTGTATTGCATGTTCTCCGTGTGGGTTTCCTCCCTTCGTCCAAAGATGTGCAGGTTAGATGGGTTGGCCATACTAGATTACCCATAGTGTCCAGGGTTGTGAAGGTTAGGTGGATTAGCCATGGGAAATGTTGGATTAAGGGGTTGGGCCTGGGTAGACTGCTCTTCAGGGGGTCGGTGTGGACTCAATGGCATGCCTCCACACTGTACGGATTCTATTTCTATTACGCTGCTATTAATCAATCCGACTTCTCACCCCCTCTATCTGTCTATGTATATCTGGCAAGAAAGAACCTGCCTTTATATAGCACTTTTCACAATCTTGTGGTGTCCTGAAAATGATTGACAGCTGAGGAAGTGTGATCATTGCTTAATGTCAGAAACACAGCAACCAATCTGCACACAGAAACATCCAACAATGTGATGGTGTCCAAATAATCTGTTTTCATGACATTTTCTCAAGAGATAGATATTGACCAGGGGAGAATCACTCTCCTTCCTGTAAAAGTCTCTATAGACCTATGATGTGGTCTGAAGAGGGGAAACAGGGCCTTAGTTTAATGTTGTGTGGGTAAATGAATGCACAATGTGAGGGTGGGGTATAGCTGTGACATTGTTGTTTGGTGATAGTCCATAATACTTGAGGAAGCAGGAAGACTGAATTGCCAAAGGCGTAAGGAGACCTGGAACTGTCAGGGAGCTACAATAAGACACACCATTGTAGCAGCCCCTTGCTACTAAAACACACATAGATTGTGAACTTGGCCAAACAGCAAGGGATGCTGGGTACATTGGGCAAGTGAAACTCTGAAATCTCAAAACCCACATACCAGGCACAGTGCAAACACAGCAGCCAGGTGATAATGACTTTAGTATAATGTAAAAGGCAACAGTTATTCTGCACAGACATACCCCAATAACTTATTCACTAATCGAAGGAGGACCCAGACAGAAAGGCACTGGGTCCTGCTACACAAAGAAACTAACTGTCATATGCCACCCAAGTGATTGACTTGTGTTTCAAATTATTAAGTGTATCTCCCTGATTGGCCAGAACTATAGAAAGTTCCAGAAAACCATCAAATAGGTACAAAAACAGAGTTCACCTGCAGACCTCTCTTGGAACCACTCTCGAAATTTCTGGAATCGTCTGAGGATGCCCGAGGAGACTAATGTGGCAAGGGGCAGTTGACCATCCAGAGAGAGAGAGGAAGAAAGCAGCTTCACAGAGACAGAGCCCACAGAGAGAACAACTACATAAATCTACAAGAGATTCAGGGAGTACTGTAACCTTAAGGAGCCAAATAGGATTAGGGATAGTATGATTAATATTAAAGATTATTGTAGTTTTGTTCCTAATAAAGTGGGAATGTTTTGCTTTGGTATCAGTTTGTGTTTGTATTGATTTGACCGCTTTGGGTCATTGTGGGACCCCTGGACAAATTCATACATAACCTTCTCGTCAGAGTTGTCTGCAACTTGTTTAAACTGTTCAAAAATCCCATGACACCAGGTAACAGTCCAACAGGTTTATTTGAAAACACTAGCTTTCGCAGCCTCACTTGTGATTTCAAATGAACCTGTTGGACATAACCTGGTGTCATGTGATTTTTGACCTTGTCCAACCCAGGTACGACCACATCATATTGAAACAGTAATAGACAGCACCATCTACCCCAGTGCTGAAGCATTGGGTATGACACAGTCCTTCACTGTGACTTATAGAATACCTGTAGTGTGCAAGCAAGCCATCCAGACCATATTAATCCTTGAAACAGCATCCCACCCAGACCATTCTCCTACCACCCGCCTCATCCCTGCATTTCCCATAGCCATCCCTGGATAACCTAACACGATCAATCCGCCTAACATCTTCAGACTGTGAGGCAGAAGTGTTAACCACTGAGCCACCTTGCCATCTGCAATTTGAGACTCTGTGGGCCATGAGAAGTGCTACCAAATGTGAGTTCTTTTCTCTTGCCAGAAAGAAATGGACAAAGACAGATAGGGATCGATAAAGTAGAGGTGGAAAAGAAGAATTGGACGGATATCAATAGAAGGAAGCTGACAAAAGTCTGACAGTAAAGCAGGAACACTCGGAGTAGAGTCTCCATCCTCAGAAAGGGGGGGATGGACACAAAGATGGAGCCTTACTACACTGCCTGAGAAGACGAGGAGGCGTGTAATGAATTGGAGCAATTCAAAAGAGAATTGGATAAATTCATAAGCCGTGGGGTGGTGGGGGCAAGTGAGGGAGTGGGATTAACTGGGGTGATCGAAACAGTCAGCAGAAACTGCCTGGCCTCTCCCTGCGCTGTCTGGTTGGACAATTCTGTAATTCTAATGTCATAATCCAGGGGGTTTAATGTTAATGCCATTGCATTTGCAATCCCTTCATCCCCCAAAGAGAATGAAGGCAATTGGATAGATAAAGGAACATCCCCCATCCCCCCACGCACCCCTCCCGGTCCTTGTTATCAGATCTAACTAAACACCATCCATGCTGCACTTGGAGCCATATGTGGAACTTTAGGAGAAGATTAAAGTTCCTGATATGCTTTCATTAAATAATTCTTCACAATGATGGCTTGAGACAGGAAGAATCGTTGTTCAATCAGTGATTGGCAGAACATTTACTGAAGGACACAAGCTACACTGACATTCACAGTCCCACTCTCATTATAAACTCTCTGCTGTTACTGTCCTTTCACTTCTGGTTACACGAGGTGACCTTCTGTCACATGCAACAACACAGTGGACAAATGTTTTAAACAGAGACCTTGTAATGGTAGGTGGCACAATATCACGTGACAAATTTGATAGCAAAATTGAAATTCATGGGATTACAGGGACCAGGGCAGGAGGCACAACATTGCTAAGAGATAGAAAGCGCAGTAGTGAGCAGTTGCTTTTCAGTCTTCCAGAAACACAGTGGGGTGTTCCCCAGAGGAAGGTGTTAAGATTATCGCTCTTTTCGATATATATTACTGACCTGGCTTTGGATATGCAGAGCATCATTTGTAGTTGACACAAAACTGGAAATCATAGCTAACAATAAGGAGAGTAGAAACAGATGTTAGGAGCACATTGTGGAATGGGCAGACATATGCGAGATGAAATTTAGCAGAGAGCTGTGACGTTATTCGGAAGAGTGAGGTGAGGCAGTGAATGCTAAAAGACACAGTTGGAACTGCAGCTCACAGTTGGAAGACATAGGGCCATCGCAATGTTACTTAAGTATAACCTCAGTTAAATGGCATGATTGAAAGTGATAGGTCACCAGTGACAGAACTGAACGAACTGTTCCCAGAACTAAACTTGTGTGTGAATCTCATTCGGTTAAAACAAAGGACATAGGAGGCATATTTTGTCTGTGGGTAATAGTTCAGCAAACTTGGTGATGGGCAAGTTTTTCACAAACTGGATGCAAGCACTGGGTTCAGGCAAATACCCTTAGATTGCTGACTGTATTTATTCCACCATTTAGGCAGAAATGCTCCATTGGGATCTCCTGTGGACCAGACATTTTCCCGAAGGCAATGTCTAGAATTCTGGGAAGAGAAACAAGGAACCATTCACCACATGAATAACATCTAGTGCATGATTAAATGAAGAGGAAACATCATCAGAAGATCAGGGAGATGTGTTGCAGGGTAAAAACAATGACTGTAGATGCTGGAAACCAGATTCTGGATCAGTGGTGCTGGAAGAGCACAGCAGTTCAGGCAGCAACAGAGGAGCAGTAAAATCGACGTTTCGGGCAAAAGCCCTTCAGGAATAAAGGCAGTGAGCCTGAAGCGTGGAGAGATAAGTGAGAG
>NC_057727.1:65722801-65781033 GCF_004010195.1 Chiloscyllium plagiosum
TTGGGGACGTCTGGAGAGGAAAAAACTGAGGGCTTGGAGGCCCTGGTCATGGCGGGTGGAGGTGTAGAGGGATTGGATATCCATGGTGAAGATGAGGCGTTGGGGGCCGGGGAAACGGAAGTCTTGGAGGAGGTGGAGGGTGTGGGTGGTGTCTCGAATGTATGTGGGGAGTTCCTGGACTAGGGGGGATAGGACAGTGTCGAGGTAGATAGTAATGAGTTCAGTGGGGCAGGAGCATGCTGAGACAATGTCTCGGCCAGGGTGGTCAGGCTTGTGGATCTTGGGAAGGAGGTAGAACCGGGCAGTGCGGGGTTTCCGAACTGAGGTTGGAAGCTGTGGGTGGGAGATCCCCTGAGGTGATGAGGTTCTGTATGGTCTGGGAGATGATGGTTTGGTGATGGTGAGTGGGGTCATGGTCGAGGGGGCGGTAGGAAGTCCACATTGATGCCCTTGGGTTGAAGTGTTCTGAGGCGGAAGATGAGGCGTTCTTCCTCCAGGCGTCTGGTGGTGAGGGAGCGGCAGTGAAGGAGGCCCAGGACGTCCATGTCCTCGGCAGAGTGGGAGGGGGAGTTGAAATGTTGGGCCACGGGACGGTGTGGTTGATTGGTGCGGGTGTCCCAGAGACGTTCCCCAAAGTGCTCTGCTAGGAGGCGCCCAGTCTCCCCAATGTAGAGGAGAAAGTACACAGGCCTTACACTATATAGGAATCACCAATTCTCCAGAACAACAATTACATTCCTCGGATACATCATGTAAGAACAAGGTGTCAAGAAAGACAGAAGCTATCAGAGAATTTCTGGAAACAAAGTGTGTAAATAATGTACAGCATATCAGAAGCATGGGGCATTCAATGGAAAAGTATATCCCCAGCTCAGCCAGTCTTCCTCAACCTGCAGGAGATCTCTGAAAAATGGCCAAAAGTAGGAATGACAATCAGAAACAGACTGCCGGTTTTGAAAGCTTTAAAGAGAGGTAGCTTTCTACTGATGTTTTAGCAGACTACACTCCAGTCTTCATCACTTCAGTAGCTGTAGATAGATCATCCTCAGGACTAATAAGTCTCTTTTCAAATGCAAACTGACAGAGAGAATATAGTTAACATTTTGAGTCCAGTGACCCTTTGTCAGAACTCCCAACACCTCCCCACATCCCCATGGCACCTTGCCATGTAATCGCAGAAGGTGGAACACTTGTCTGTATACCTCCGCCTCCCTTCTCGCTATCCAAGGCCCCAGGCGCCCCTTGCAGGTGAAATGACAATTTACCTGCACTTCACCCAATCCAGTATATATTCACTGCTCACCATATGATCCCCTCAGCTTTGGGAAGATGAAATGCAGAATGGGTGACCACTTGTCACTTTAACACAGCACCATGTTCCCATGGCAACGTTTCTGTCTCAGCCCTGCTGCATTGCTCCAGTCAGGTTCAAAGCAAGCTGAACTTCTACCTGTGTCCTTCACTGCCCTCATGACTCAACATTGAGTTTAACAATCTTAGAGTTCACAATTTCACAATCTTCCTCTGTGTTCATTGTATCCCCCGCACCCCAAGTCCTGTTCTGTTTGGGTTTCTCCCAGCATAGCCAATCCTTTTTCAACTATTTACACTTCTCTCTAGCACCCCATCCAGCATTTATCTCCCTCTCGGCTATCATCAGCAATCTCTTTCTTCGCTTATCCCATTTCTTTCTCTCTCTGGATCCCATCTCCATATACTTTATTCGATCCCCCACCCGGTCATGTCCCAGCTATTTTCAGCTCTTAGGTTGGATCTTAACTCTGTTTTTCTCTCTCTACAGATGCTGTCAGACCTGCCAAGTTTCTCCAGCACTTTCCACCTTTGTTTTATAAAATGTAAGAATGTTATGCTTCTGTAGTATAGGGCACATCTTGCAGTTTTTAATCTTATTTAAGGAAGGATACAAATGCATTGGATGCAGTGCAGTGGTGATTTCTCAGATTGGTACCTGGAATGAGTGGGTTATCTTATGAGTTGGATAGTCTGGGATTGTAGCTGTTCAGGCAAGTGAGGAGTGATTTCATTGAAAGTCTTGACAAGAGATGTGTCCCAGACTATGAGGGTGGGGGACACTGTTTAATAATTAGGTTCACCCTTTCAGGACAGAGATGGAGACAAACATTTTCTCTCAGAGGGACTCCCTGCCTCAAAAGGTGGTGGAGGTTGGATCATTGAATGTTTAAGGTGGAGGCAGATGGGTTTTTGATGGGCAAGAGAATTAAAGGCTATCGGGGGGGGGGCGGGATAAATGAGTTCTCAACAGAGTTTGAGGATGGGGGGGGGGATGCAGTGGTAAGTGGAGCAGAGCAGTCAGAAAAGAATGAGCTACCTTTGAAAGTTTCTCCACCATCTATCCTTTCTTTCTTTCTATTGGATTGAGGATAGCTAGATAAATCAGTGACATGTGGAAAGCCTAGTGGCTTTGCAAATCTCTCCTGAGCAAACTGTGTCTACCAAACAACTTCACAAGCTCGTTGTTATGCAAACAGTCAGAGGAAGAATGTAGTTCCTCAATGAATGTGGAGTTACCATCAAAAACCAGTGAATCCTCAACAGTGCAGAAGTGAATGAAGTACATCTTCCAAATACCATCCATGACTTTGAGGTCCAAGCCCTGGCCAAGTGTAATATTTAATATATAAATTTATAAATTTAATATATAATAATACACAATTCTCTTCCTTTCTGATGAAATTTCATTTGTTTTTGAAGGCTGGCCATGATTGTGCAGTGTGTTATGGACCAGACCAAACACCCTCAAGATATATTCAGAAGTTAGTCTCGACCCTAACTTTTTCTGATTTTAAAGGTAAGTGTGAAATGTTGCATTCCAGATTGGTCAAAATGCTCAATATGAATGAAAACATACTTTATTCACACACTTGTAGTTAACAAGGGAAGGAAGAACTTGGAATAACTTAACTCTATTGGTAAAATTAACAGAATAATAGATTATTTAATTACTAAACAGTAACTGTTCCAGTGTAGTAACATCCCATAAATACATCCTTAGCGAAAGGCGAAGTCAGTAAAACAGATTCTCGCAACAGGAAGAGAAGCCCCAGCTTTTACCAAGGAAAAACAGTTTCTACATCCAGCTTCAAGACCCAGCAGCTGCGACTGAAAAACTAAAACTAGAAACCCTGGTTCGGTGGGAACTTGCCCCACCTTTTCAGGCTGCTTCTATTGTTCCTACTTTTAAAAAGAAACCTTAGCCCTCACAAGCTTTATGGACTTTTAATAGACAGCTCAACATTTCTCTTAAAAAAAACACACAAAGACAAAATACTCCTCTTAAAACCATTGTATGGTCACAAGTGTAAAAGTGTATGTCAGTCCCGAAAGTATCATTGTGAAAGCACATCAACCTCAGCTCTGGAAAGCACATCCGCCAATATCTGATACACCGAGACAAAACAGAAACCGCTGGGAAAGCTCAGCAAGTCCGGCAGCATCTGTGGAGAGAAATCAGAGTTAACGTTTTGGGTCCAGTGACCCTTCTCCGGAATAGGGTTTGCTTCTGATTTCCAGCATTCTGCAGTTCTTTAATAAATGTCGATACTCCCTTTGAGCATGCGGAGTCATGTTATGAGAATCTCATAAGTCTGAGGTGGAATGGTTGTAGGCTAGCAGGCATTGCTGCCATCTCTTCTTTTTTATCCAGCAAGGAGAGCAAAGATGTATGATCAGAGTCAATCATTACATTGGCACCCAGAATAAAATCAGGGCAGGATACTGGGTTTCCGTATCTGATAAAATCCCTGAAGCATGATACATAGGAAAGGATATCCAGGCTACACCTGGAGTACTGCGTGCAGTTTTGGTCTCCTTACTTGAGAAAGGATGTACTCCCACCAGAGCGGGTGCAGAGGAGGTTCACTCGGTTGATTCCGGAGTTGAGGGGTTGGATAATGAGGAGAGACTGAGTAGACTGGGATTACATTCATTGGAATTTGGAAGAACGGAAGGGGGAGAGTCTGATAGAAACATATAAAATTCTGAAGGGAATAGATAAGATAGAAGTAGAGAGGATGTTTCCACTGGCAGGTGAAACTTGGACAAGAGGGCACAGCCATAATGTTATGGGGTACGGATTTAGGACTGAATTGAGAAGGAATTTCTTCACCCAGAGGGTTGTGAATCTATGGAATTCCCTGCCCAGTGAAGTAGTTGAGGTTTCCTCAGTAAATGCTTTTAAAGCTAAGATAGATACTTTCTTGAACAGTAAAGGAATTAAGGATTATAGTGAGAGGATGGTAAATGGAGCTGAGGCCATGAAAAGATCAGTCATGATCTTACTGAGTGGCGGAGTAGACTCGAAGGGCCGGGCGGCCTACTCCTGCTCCTAGCTCTTATGTTCTTATGTTCCTGATAAAGAATCAACCCCATACCTGTGGCTGTAGCATCCATAGCAATAATTGTGGGATATGGCATCAGAGGCCAACATGTCGTAATTTCGCAAGGTAATCCATTGTTGTCCTTCCCGTTTTGTGACTTCTTTCAGAGATTTCTCAATGGTTCAATAAAAGAGGGGAGTTGGGGTTAAAAACCTCACTGATTGATTCACCCAAATCGGGGCAGGTTGTGCACCAACTTTGAAGTCGAGAAGTCTTTGATGGCTTCTGTTTTTTGGGAAGCAGCTTGTATCCTGACTTTGCCAATGATATGGCCTCGGAAACAAATGGAATCCGGAGAAAGGTCCCATTTGTCATTCTGCGTAAGGCCTGCTGCTTATAAACATTTCAAGAGGGAGCTGAGTAGGTTCAGCACATTCCAGGGTATCATCCGTGTGGTATATAAATGCCATCTAGTCCTTGTGTAATATCGGACACACTGCATTGGGCAAGCTTCAATGCAGAAGCAATAGTCAAGGGTAGACTTCCATAACAGTCTCAACCGAGAAAGGTAAAGAAAGTGCTGGGGAGACATCTTATTTGGAGATCCCCGCTACAATCCACTATTCATATCCAGCTTCATAAATATTCTACTGCTGGAAGGCTGAGCCAAACTTCCATCTTCCAAACTTCCAGGATGGATTTCGCTAGCGGCTGCTTACTGAAATGTGTGAGACCCACTCAAATTCATATGGAGCCATTCGGCTTGGCAGCTGTGACCATTTGGTAGAATCATACAATCCCTACAGTGTGGAAACAGGCCCTTTGGCCCAACAAGTCCACACCGACCCTCCGAATAGTAACCCACCCAGACCCTTCTCCTACTCTATTACTCTACATTTACTCCTGACTAATGCACCTAATCTACACATCCCTGAACACTGTGGGCAATTTAGAGCACCTGACCTGCACATCTTTGGACTGTGGGAGAAAACCAGAGCACCCAGAGGAAACCCACACAGATACAGGGAGAATGTGCAAACTCCACACAGACAGTTGCCTGAGACTGGAATCAAACCCAGGTCTTGAGGCAGCAGCGCTAACCACTGAGCCAATGTGCCACCCCGTAGGTTCAGCCACTGTGGAGGCAACTCCCAAATTGGCCATGACATCTGAATGTTTCTTCCCCTTCTCTGTTAGTGCATGAGAGATGTTCCCCAATATAAAGATACAGTGTGGTTCACCTTTCAAAGCAGTTTTATAAGAAGGTTTCTACTTTTGCCAGTTCCATAAACAATTTGGGAAACTGATGCTGAAAGAGACTATCCATGGAATGTGTGAGATCTCTTGTTCTCTAAGGAGGAGGTTGTGGCAATGCATAGCTTCTTACTCAACAAGGAAGATTGCTGGTTACTGATAATAAATGCTTTCTCCACATCTGTATGATCTTTGAATGTCGGTTCAACATGCAACATCCCTTTAAATGTAAGCACAAAGCCTCTGGCTGCACTTAGCTTTACATCAGGTGGTAAAATTTCATCATAACTAACCATAGAGTTAGAGACAACTGTCACACTGGCACCAGTGACAATCTTGAACTTGGCTGGATAACCAATAATGTAGATGACTTTTGTCAAATCTAAATCTAGTGACTGTTTAAGTCCTCCTGTGGGTGAGGAATGTAGTCTTTTATGTCCTAGGTTCCTTATCTTCACGAAAAGAACCTTGCTTCTTTTCCGTATTTGACGTGCTCTTCCTGGTTCAGTTCCAAAGCATGAATATAGATGTTGAGTTGGGAACAAAGTGAGTTGTTGCTTGGTATGATCCTCAGAGTGCAGCGCATCTTCAATTTAGCACGGCCAATTCACCTAACCTGCACATCTGTGGACTGTGGGAGGAAACTGGAGCACCCGGAGGAATCTCGCGCAGCCACAGCAAAAACGTGCAAACTCCACACAGACGGTCACCCGAGGATGGAATCAAACCTGGGTCCTTGGCGCTGTGAGGCAGCAGTGCTAACACTAAGCCACTGTGCCACTCATCAATTGCTCTGTGGCTGGATGCCCACTTAATTGAAGGAATTCAGGAAGCGATTTATCTGAGAGATCAATGGCAATTTTGTCTCAAGCAAGCTGTAGTGGGGGTTTCCATAGTTGAATGATTCAGATAATACATACAGGTCATTAATGAAGCTACCTACCGAATCTCTTGGCACTTGGTGTTTGTTGTTGAAGTGTGACGTTGCCAATATTCTCTTTTAAATATTGATCAAAAGCTATTCATAGATTGCCAAACATAATTTGTTTCTCATTGATCTTTATAACACATGATCTGATAGTCTCACCTCTTCTATATTTGATTTAGTGCCCAATGTTGAAGCTATTTTAAGTCCGAGGAATTGCAAATTCCTGATCTTTCAATTGGACCTGAGCTTTGAACTATCTGGCAGAAAGATCAATACGAGTGAATTTTGTTGCATTGATTGTTGAAGCATTTGAAATTGTTGATTATTTAGTTGATTTGGTTAATCATTCTTAGGGTATTGACATCCATGTCATTTTGTTGTCTTATTGTATTCTTTGTTGATTAAAGTTGTTGTTAAATCTTTGTTATTGTAAAGAATATTGTTGCAGAATTAAAACTGATAGCTGTTAGAGTTTGTGGTGTTCTAAAATAAATTTTAGTATTGCTTTATCATAGAGAGGCTTCATCATAGAGAGGAATTGAAGATGGAATGAAGGGAGTTCCTTTTCCAATTGGCTGAATGAAGGATTGTGGGCATAACTTTCTCAAAATGGCTTCACTTAATGAGATTGAACTATTTTTTTGTCTGTGTGAAAGAAATGAAAGTCCAGAGACAGTATATTTTATTCCTGTTAGGGTGAATTGCAAGGCTGGTAGGTATAGGGAATGCTGGATGACGAAAGAAATTGAGGGTTTTGTTAAGAAAAAGAAGGAAGTATATGTCAGGTACAGACAGCAGAGATCAAATGAATCCTTAGAAGAGTATAGAGGCAGTAGGAGTATACTTAAGAGGGAAATCAGGAGGGCAAAAATGGGACATGAGAGCTTTGGCAAATAGGGTTACAGAGAATCCAAAAGGTTTTTATAAATACATAAAGGACAAAAGAGTAATTAGGGAGAGAATAAAGGTCAGCAGGGCAGCCTACGTGTGGAACCACAGGAGATGGGGGAGATACTAAACGACTATTTTGCATCAGTGTTTACTGTGGAGAAGGACATGGAAGATATAGACTGTAGGGAAATAGATGGTGACATCTTGAAAAATGTCCATATCACAGAGGAGGAGGTGCTGGATGTCTTGAAACACATAAAAGTGGATAAATCCCTAGGACCTGATCAGGTGTACCCGCAAACTCTGTGGGAAGCTAGGGAAGTGATTGTTGGGCCCCATGCTGAGATGTTTGTATCATCGATAGTCACAGGTGGGGTGCCAGAAGACTGGAGGTTGGCTAACGTGGTGCCAGTGTTTAAGAAGGGTGGTAAGGACAAGCCAGAGAACTACAGACCAGTGAGCCTGATGTCGGTGGTGGGCAAGTTGTTGGAGGGAATCCTGAGGGACAGGATTTACATGTATTTGGAAAGGCGAGAGGGCAGAGCGGTGGATGTTATCTATATGAACCTCAGTAAGGCATTTGACAAGGTTTCTCATGGTAAACTGGTTAACAAGATTAGATCTCATGGAATACAGGGAGAACTAACCATTTGGATACAGAACTGGCTCAAAGGTAGTGGTGGAGGGTTGCTTTACAGATTGGAGGCCTGTGACCAGTGGAGTGCCACAAGGATTGGTGCTGGGTCCACTGCTTTTTGACATTTATATAAATGATTTGGATGTGAACATAGGAGGTATAGTTAGTAAGTTTGCAGTAGACACCAAAATTGGAGTTGTAGTGGACAGCGAAGAAGGTTACCTTAGAGTACAGCGGGATCTTGATCAAATGGGCCAATGGGCTGAGAAGTGGCAGATGGAGTTTAATTCAGATAAATGCGAGGTGCTGCATTTTGAAAGGCAACTCAGAGCAGGACTTATTCACAAAATGGTAAGATCCTGCAGGGAGTTGCTGAACAAAGAGACCTTGGTATGCAGGTTCATAGTTCCTTGAAAGAGAAGTCGCAGGTAGATAGGATAGTGAAGAAGGCGTTTGGTATGTTTTCCTTTATTGGACAGGTCATTGAGTTTGGAGTTGTGAGGTCATGTTGCGGCTGTACAGGACATTGGTTAGGCCACTGTTGGAATATTGCATGCAATTCTGGTCTCCTTCCTATTGGAAGGATGTTGTGAAACTTGAAAGGGTTCAGAAAAGATTTACAAGGATGTTGCCAGGGTTGGAGGGTTTGAACTATAGGGTGAGGCTGAATACGTTGGGGCTGTTTTCCCTGGAGCATTGGAGGCTGAGGAGTGACCTTATACAGGTTTACAAAATCATGAGGGGCATGGATAGGGTAAATAGACAAAGTCTTTTCCCTGGGGTGGGGGAGTCCAGAACCAAAGAGCAAAGGTTGAGGGTGAGAGGGGAAAGATATAAAAGGGACCAAAGGGGCAACGTTTTCACACAGAGGGTGGTACGTGTGTGGAATGAGCTGCCAGAGGGAGTGGTGGAGGCTGGTAACTGACAACATTTAAAAGGCATCTGGGTGGGTGTATGAATAGGGAGGGTTTAGAGGGATATGGACTGAATGCTGGCAAATGGGGACTAGATTAGTTTAGGATATTTGGTCAGCATGGATGAGTTGGACCGAAGGGTCTGTTTCCATGCTATACATCTCTATGACTCTATGCTGGTTTTCTGCCAATCAAAATTAACCTCCAATCTTCTAGTGTCTTAAGATATTTTGGTGTTGAATTTCAGACCACTTGATTAGGTCCACTCATTCTTTTCATTGTCTCCAGACTTTTCATAATTTTTAAAATATTCCAAATTCCAATTCAAATCCATAAAACGTTCTTATTTACTGAAAAAACTTTTTTTTTATCAGTCAAACCCATCAAGAAAAAAGGATTTCACAACTTAACTATTTGGGCTTTGATACTTAGAATAATAACAATGAATTCTTGGCTGCCTTCTGATCTATCTTTCCAATCGATCCATTTAAGCTTGTTTTTGAAGTTTTTCCTTTATTTGTTAAAAATAAGTTGTTTATTAGATATTAAAGTTGCTAGCAGAACTCTTAATCTTGCTTCCCAGCTCACCTTTCCATTTTCTTTCTAAGGGAATGAATCTGCTTTGATTATCCAGGAATTGATCTCTTTTTTTTCAGGTCCTCAGTTCGAATTTATGCCCTTAGCTGCGAATGGACCTCTTCCTGCTCTTGTTGTAATAAAAGGCTTTTATTCAGACTTCAGAGAAAGTGAGGACTGCAGATGCTGGAGATCAGAGTCGAAGAGTGTGGTGCTGGAAAAGCACAGCCGGTCAGGCAGCACCACACTCTTCGACTTTTATTCAAACCTACTCTAGTTCTGGTGAATTTCTTCTGTAGGAGTCATGTATTCAGAGATTTCATTGTTTTCAGCTGCTTTCCTTCACAGATGCCAAGCAGTTGCCTTTGTCTTTCTCGAAATTTTCTCTGCTCCAGGCAGGTGAATCCCACCATCTAATATAAATTGTGTATCCCACCTTTTGTCATGTGTTTGATGCCACACTATGAGCTCTTTACAGGGTGGGTCCTACAAGGCTCTGAATGACATGGGCAGTGGCGAGATGTTCAGCAGAATCAGACGCGAAGTCCTTCAAGGCCCAGTAATGTGGTGAGATACATTAGGCAGCAGCGAGTTGCCAATTGATGAGAATTAACACTTGTTGAACTCCTTGTTAACTTACCTCATTAATATTTGACTTCCTATCTGATCAAATCCGCCAGACAAGTTTGACGTTGAGAAGAGTCAATATGGAATTCACAGCAGCTACCAGGCAGACCCAGCTCACCATCTGCTCGTAAAAACTCCTAAGCTGAGCACAGGGCACCAATATCTCAGAGCACACTTCATGGGCACCAACCACATTCAGCCCATGTCCACAATTGGCATCTGACATGTGCCATCTATGTCCCCTCATAGCAAATAGAGTCAAAGAGTCACACAGCACAGAAATAGACCTTTCGGTCCAACCAGTCCATGCCAAACATAATCCCAAACTAAACCAGTCCCACCTGCCTGTTCCTGGCTCATATCCCACCAAACCTTTCCAATTCGTGTACTTATCCAAATATCTTTTAAAAGTTGTAATTGTTCCCACATCCACCACTTCTTCTGGAAGTTGATTCCACACACAACCACCCTCTGAGTAAAACATGTGTCCCTCGTGTCTTTTTTAAATCTTTCTCCTCTCATCTTAATAATATGCTCTCTAGCCTTCAAATCCCCCATCCTAGGGAAACGACACTTACCATTAATCCAAATTAAACTCCTCATGATTTTATAAACTTTTATAAGGTCACCACTCAACCCCCTACGCTCCAGTAAAAATATTCCCAGCCTATCCAGTCTCTCCTTGTAAATCAACCCCTCCAGTCCAGGCAACATCCTGGTAATCTTTTGGGATGGAATGCAGGGATTTTGACCCCGCAACAGTGAAGGGACGGCAATATATTTCCAAATCAGGATGGTGGTATGTGGCTTGGAGGGAAACTTTCAGGTGGTTGCATATCTGCTGCCCTTATCCTTCTAGGTAGAAGTGGTCATAGGTTTGGACAGTGCTGTGTAGGGAGCGTTGGTGAATTACTGCAGTCCATCTTGTAGATAGTACACACTGCTGCTACGCGTTGGTGGTGGAGGGAATGGATGCTTGTGGAGGGATGTGATGTCAATAAAGTGGACTGCTTTGTCCTGGATGGAGTCAAGCTTCTTTCCTTGCTAGAATTCTTTCTTCTAAGCTTTCTTCTTATTTGTATTTTCCTACATGGAGGGAGAGAGAGTGATGCTGTCTGCAGACTCTGGATATTTCTTCCACTTTCTGCTGCTCTCAGTACTTACAGCTTTTTAACATGCTAAAGCTCGACCGATTCAATGGCTGTTGTCAGGCAGAATTTCCTTAACTCAAGACACTCCGCCTCAAATTCTCTCTCACGATTTCCAAAAGGCAACACTATATTGCACAGCGGAATAATATGCCACGTTTGACTCTGATGTTGCAAGACCTTCCCGATACTTCAGTTATGGCGCTCCCAACTTCCATGTCAGGTTATTATCCCAAGTACATGTAGTGTCTTACAGAAGAACAGACTCAAATGCACTGAATATATATAATGATCGAAAGTCACCATTTTCTTTTAGTTGTGTAATTCTCAAACGAGATCCATCCCCAAGACTATTTATAGACGATGAAAATAAATCGATAGCAGCTTGCTGGCTGGGATGACCACCTGACCAGTGAACTGTAGATTGATGGACTTCATGTAACCCCTTGTAATTAGGAATGATTCAAGTTAAAGTTGACCAGAAGTCAAGCATCTTGTTTTAATAAGACAAGGGGTAGTTTATTACAAGTTGTTGCTGAAGGTTCCTAAGGGGTAAAGAGATAAAGTTATAAGCAAGTATTTACAAATATGGACATCAACAAATACAGATGAGCCAAAAATAATACTTGTAAGAAGAAAGTCCCAGTTATTCTCTGTGATTGGTTTCCCATACTGGTCTGTTGCGACAGTGAAGAAAGGCTGACATTTGAGTTCATTCCCTGATGGCCTCAGTTGATGAATCATTGCTGTTTTCTCATCAGAGTAGGTTTCTCAGGACATCAGAAGTCCTCATTCATCTTTGGTTCTGTGGTTTCAGCACTTTCCGTCTGACCTTCCTCCAACTAACCACGGGGCGGCACGGTGGCACAGTGGTTAGCACTGCTGCCTCACAGCGCCAGAGACCCGGGTTCAATTCCTGACTCAGGTGACTGACTGTGTGGAGTTTGCACATTCTCCCCGTGTCTGCGTGGGTTTCCTCCGGGTGCTCCGGTTTCCTCCCACAGTCCAAAGATGTGCAGGTCAGGTGAATTGGCCATGCTAAATTGCCCGTAGTGTTAGGTAAAATGGGCTACATGTAGGGGTATGGGTGGGTGGCGGGTCGGTGTGGACTTGTTGGGCCGAAGGGCCTGTTTCCACACTGTAAGTAATCTAAACCAGTGTTTGTGTTTTTGTAAGCTCTTTTCCCTCGGTCCTCTCTCTGTGATAACATCTTCTCTGAGGGTGGTTTTGTGGTTTCTCTGAGCATTCTTCTTGGAAATCTGAACTGGAGATGGCTGTGGAGTCAATATCCTTTCCAATTTGTGTAAGTGTCTGTTCCATATTGATGAGTCAGCTATGAGGGCTGATTCGGGTTTGGGGCTAAACTAACCCTTTTTTTTTAGCTAATACAATCAGCTTTACAAATATCCAGCAGGAAGCATTGCTTTTGCAGCTTAGAAGGACCCTTCGTGTTGCCCAGGACTAACTGCATTCTAAACTCTTCCTTAGCACAATTCAAGAGGGTTTGAAACAACTCATTGTGACAGAAGTGGCTTCCATTTTGAAGAGAAATTTTTAAAGACTTAATTTCCAATGTACAGGTTTTTAAAGCAGAAGTATCTTTTTGATATGCTTTTATTTAAAACCTACACTATCAGACATTATGTATGGCTAAAGCAAAGACCTCAACCTCACTTGAAAGGACAGTCCAGCAACCAAGTTGAGTCTTTAGCCTCTCAGTCCAGCGCGTGTTTGATAAAATGCTGTTGCGTTGATTGTTGATGGCTCATTCCTTCCCCTTCGTTTATCTAGATCCTAAAGTCTGGAACTTCTCCCTAAACCTCCGCCTCCTCACTCCCTTTAAAACATTCCTTAAATATACCTCTTTGACTAATGTCACCCATCCTAATAACTCCTTATGTGGTTCAGCGACAAATTAGTCTGACTATGCTCCTGTGAAACACCTTGAGACGTTAGAAATGCTATATAAATGTAGTAGTTGTGATTATTTGGACATATTAATAAAGTTGTTTGCTTCAAGAGAGAAAGGCTGATTTTCTGCTGTGTAACGACATAAAGCTGCTCAATTCCTATTCTCTTCCTGTTGTCGATCATTATTTTGTGCCTCATTTGTAAGTCACCATCTTTCTGTCTTTCCAGGCTTGACCTGTGGGTCAAAGTCATTAGCATTCAGCCAGCATCTAACCAATAACCCTGTGTCTACAAACCCTGTGTCTGCTCCATCAAAAAATACGGTCTTTTGACCTTGTGGAGAGAGGTCGCTGCCAGTTAATGTGTCAGGATATCTCTCTGGGCAGCACTCCAGGGTGATTGGAGGCAATAATGGCCCCTCTGTGAAATCTCACACAGACACGTACTGAGAATTGCCTTTGGTTCAGGTGACGAAAGGACAAAACATTTTGGAGCACAAAGACCGAATGTGGTGTGAACTAACAGAAAAGGAGTAGAGAACAGGACTTGTACAGACTTGTTTCTGATGGCTGGGAGAACAAAATGAACAGGTTTGAGGTTGGCTCTGAGCTATTGGCAGGTTTTATTTATTTCCTGTTGCTTAATGGTTCAACGATAACTATATGTGTGTCTACTATTCTCCTTCCGCATGAATACTTGGAACAAAGACAGAAAGTACTGAGGAAACTCAGCAGGTCTGGTGGTATCTGTGGAGAGAGAAATAGAGTTAATGTTTTGAGTGGATATGATTCTTTTTTATAGCATCATCTTAACCAACCAGAGTGCATTTGCCAATCATTCAGCACTCTCCCATCATGCAGTGGGTGTAGGAAGGTGTTAGGAAGGCTAATGGAATATTAGCCTTTATTTCAGGGGAATTGGAGTATAGGAGTAGTGAAATCTTGCTTCAGTCGTAGTGTGTGCAGTTTTGAGCTCTTTAACTTAGGGAAGATATAATTGCCATTCAGGAAGTGCAATGAAGGTTCACCAGACTTGTTTCCCAAGTGGCAGGACTGTCCTTGGAGAGAGACTGGACAAACTGGACCTGTATTCTCTCGAGGTTTGAAGAATGCAAAGTGATCTCATTGAAATTTACAAAATGCCTAAGGGATAGACAAGGTGATTACAGGCAAGATATTTTCCTCGGTTGGGGAGTACGATTTAAAAATAAGGGGGATGTCACTTAAGGCTGAAAAGAGGAGAATTTAATTTACTCAGAGGATTGTGAATCTTTCAAATTCCTAAGACAGAGGGCTGTGGAAGCTCAGAGTTTGGCAGTGTTTAAGGTAGAAATGGATAGATTTCTGACTGTCAGTTATGGAGATGGGGTGGATAAAAGGCATTGGGGATTAGCCATGATTGTATTAAATGGCAGGGCACCCTCAATGGGCAGAATGGCCTTTTCCTCTTCTTATGTTCTGCTGTCCTGGGTCCTATCTCTGGAATTCCCTCCCCCAACCTTCTGCATGTCTCTCTCTCTCTCCATTTCCTTAAACTGACCCCTTCGACCTGGTTTTGGTCAGTTGCTTCCTTTTGTGTTTTGGTGTCAATTACACGTAGCTGTGAAGAAGGAAATTTTACCAGGTTAGAAACATTTTTTTTAATGTATATTCTATTTGTGCTTTGGAAGCAGTGTATTGTAAAAGTCTTTGTGTTCTTGTTCATGTTGTCCCTGGATTTGGCAACATGATCCACTTTATCACTAAACAAGGAGAGTCACCAATTCTACACAGTTGCTTTAATAGTCCCTACGTGACTCACAAACAAGGAAGGAGAGTTGACTCAGTGTTGACAAGGGTGATGACCTGACACTGCTCACCCTGCTTCTACTTTAGTTCTACATTGCATTTTGAAAACTGACCTCATAATCCTTTGCACAGTGACCTGAAAGAACAACAGCAGAAACAAGAAAGCACCACCACCACCTCCAAGCCACACACTATCCTGACTTGGACATATATCACTGTTCCTTCAGTTTTGCTGGGTCAAAGTCGTGAAACTCCCTTTCTAAACTACTAAGCTGTACCTAATGCATATGGACTGCTAAGGTTCGCCATCATTGGTCACCATCATTTTCTCAAAGGCAATTAGGTATGAGCCATAAATGTGTCATTTTCCTACATACGAATATAATGTTGAGAAAAGCATGTCAATGGAGATGCACAGCATCCACTCTTCCCTCCACCCCACCCCCTTTCCCCCGCCCCCACCTCAGAGTAGGTAAAAATGATTCACATATTCTGTCAGTTGATGTAATTTGGAAACACAGCAGCCAATTTATGAGCAGCAGAAACCTCGCCTCTCACCTTAAACATATGCCCCCTTGTCTTGGAAATCCCCCATCCCACGGAAAAGACACCTACCATTAACTTTAACTATACCACTCGCGATTTTACAAATGTCTATAAAGTCACCTCTCAATCTCCTACGTTCCAGTGAAAAAGTCCCAGTCTATCCAGTCTCTCTTTATACCTCAAACCCTCCAGTCCCAGCAACATCCAGGTAAATTTCTTCTCCACCTTAATAAGATTGTTCCTAAAACAGGGCGACCAGAACTGGACACAGTTCTCCAGGAGAGGTCGCGAATCATTGCCTGAGGGGTATGGACAGGAATACTTCCCAGGTATTTGACCCCTCCTTGGTCTTGAGCTTTGCTCTGGTTCTGTACCTCTTGCAGAAGATTGCATGGCTGGAGGGGAAGAGGTGGAGGCCTTGAGCTAAAGGTGGCAGGAAGGGAAGGAGTGCTCCGCTGGGGTGTTCCAGTCATGGTGTCAGGAAAATCTAATGGATCCAACAGGCCTCTGCTGCCCAGAGGTTTCCACAACTTTGCAAAGCCTGTTTGATTGGTCTCTGAGGGAGAAGTGTTGGTGAGGATACTGGTCAGTGGGGGTTAGTAAACATTTGACTGGTTCACTATAGCAGACAGACAGCCCCTCAGTTTCTTGTCTGCCCTTCTAAAGGGAGGATATTGTTAAACTTGAGAGGGTTCAGAAGAGATTTACAAAGATGTTGCTGGGACTGGTGTGTTTGAGGTATAGGGAGAGGCTGAATAGACTGGGACTATTTTTCCTGGAGTGTCGGAGGCTGAGGGGTGACCTTATAGAAGTTTATGAAATTGTGAGGGGCAAGGATAAGGTGAATAGTCAAGGTCCTTTTTCCCAGGGTGGGGGGCGTCCAAAATTAGACGGCATAGGTTTGAGGTGAGAGGGTAAAAGACATAAAAGGGACCTGAGGGATAGCTGTTTTCACACAGAGGGTGGTGCATGTGTGGAATGAGCTGCCAGAGGGAGTGGTGGCGATTGGTATGATTGCAACATTTAAAAGGCATCTGGATGGGTATATGAGTATGAAAGGTTTAAAGAGATATGGGCCAAATGCTGGCAAATTACTAGATCAGATCAGGATGTCTGGTCATTGCAGATGATTTGGATGGAAGGGTCTGTTTCCGTGCCTTATGACTCTCTGACTCTTTAGAAAGACTGGAAAAGGTTGGCTCCTGAGAGACAATCCTAAATCGATCAGTCTACTTCCAGTGATATTCATGTTTCAGTTCTTTAGAAGCTTATAGATCTGAACTAAAAACATAAATTCAGTAGATCTGGTAGCATCTGGGAGGAGAGAAAAAGAGCTAATACTTTGAATTGGATATAACTTCTTCAGAACCAAAGGAGGGTAGAAGTATGATAGATTTCATCCTGTTCATAGAGTCATAGAGATGTACAGCATGAAAACAGACGCTTCGGTCCAACCGGTCCATGCCAACCAGATATCCCAACACAATCTAGTCCCACCTGCCAGCACCCGGCCCATATCCCTCCAAACCCTTCCTATTCATATACCCATCCAGATGCCTCTTAAATGTTGCAATTGTACCAGCCTTCACCACATCCTCTGGCAGCTCATTCCATACACGTACCACCCTCTGTGTGAAAAAGTTGTCCCTTAGGTCTCTTTTATATCTTTCCACTCTCACCCTAAACTTATGCTCTCTAGTTCTGGACTCCTAACCCAGGGAAAATACTTTGTCTATCCATCCTATCCATGCCCCTCATAATTTTGTAAACCTGTATAAGGTCACCCCTCAGCCTCCGACACTCCAGGGAAAACAGCCCCAGCCTGTTCAGCCTCTCCCTGTAGCTCAGATCCTCCAACCCTGGCAACATCCTTGTAAATCTTTTCTGAACCCCTTCAAGTTTCACAACATCTTCCCAATAGGAAGGAGACCAGTTGAAGGGAAGGAAGGAGGTAGCAGAGAACGCAAGAGAAAAATAAATGACAAAATTGTCAAGGAACAAAAGGCAAATGAATGGTCTTGGTTATAATTAAGAGCTAACGTCCAGAATGAGATTGACTGACAGAATAATGAATATTTCTGTCCAAAAAGCAAAATGTGAAAAACCAGATCCAGACCAACACATGGTGAAAAGCCAAAATCAAAATGTGGGTCGGAGTTCACAGTCTGAAGTTGTTGAGTCTAGAATGCTGTGAAGTGCCTAAAAGACAGATGAAGCATTGTTTATTTAACTTGGTCGCATTTCACAGGAAGGGCTGAGAAATGAGCTTGAGAGGAGGGTGGTGAATTAAAATGGCAGGAAACCAAAAGGGTCAGGGCCATGCTTGGGGACTGAAAGTGGTAATCCTGTCTCACCAATGTAGAGGAGACCATAGTGCGAGCAGCGAGCACAGCAAAATAGACAGAAACATTTGTAAGTAAATCGCTGCTATACTTGGAAGGTTTGTGTGTCTGTATGTCAGTGACAGAGTACAGAGAAACTTGTGCAATTACATGAGAAGATACCATGGGAGGGGAGGAGGTGTTGTTGGGGGCAAATAGAGGGTATCATTGGAGGAAGTTCTTTAAGAATGTTGACATGGGAGGAGTTGGTGGTGGCATCACACTAGTGCTGCTGAAAATGTTGAGGCAGGTGAAGTGGAAAGTGAGGAACACTACAATGGTTTTGGGATGGAGGTGAAGGTGGGGTGGGAGGTAAGGGCAGAGATACAGGAAATGAGTCAGCTACAGCTGAGGATTATGTTCACCATGCAGGGATGAGGAGGGGCTATTACTGGTTGAGGAGCAAAGAAATCAAGTTGGAAGCATCAGTGAGGAAGGTAACATCGTCGGAACAGATGCAATGGAGATTCAGAAACTGGGAGAATTGAATGGAGTCCCCACAGGAAGCAGGAGGTGAGGTGTAGTCAAGGTAACTTTGGGAGTCAGTGGGTTTGCATGGATATTGGTGGACAGCCAATTCCAGGAAATAGAAACAGAGAGGTTAAGGAAAGGAAAAGTCAGAAAGGGATCAAGTGAAGGTGAGAGAAGAATGGAAATTGGAAGCAAGATTGTTGAATATTTCAGTTCCAGATGGAAAAGACGTGGCATAAAAATAGGCATTGAAGTACTGGAGAAAGAACTGTGGATGGGGAAGTATGGGAATTAGTCAACCACGATTCAATCCAATTCTCCACCCCTTGGGAGATATTTCCATTTTATCTTTGTAGCACAGTGCAGTCAGTTTTGACTTGTCTCTTCCCCCTTGGAAGTGTTGTTGGTTAAAGTTCCTTTTGCACCATTAGGTGTGACATTCCATGGGTCTCCAGACACTCACTTAATTTACACTCACTGCTTTGTCTTGTGTCAGCCTTTTATAATAAAAAAATCACACATTAGGAGTACAAGTTAAACATGTCTGCACTACTTTGGCCTTCTGCCCCATGGTCGTAACAATCCTTGAAACCGTGGCTCGTGGTTAAGTGGTAAGGTCATTGTCCAGGTAGATGGTGGAAGGAGAAAGAATTTGGGGCTTAAACTTTGCAAGGTAGAAGTCAGTAGTCAGATGGCAATGTCTCCAAAGCCTTACCTGGTTAGAGACAAAAAAACTGCAGATGCTGGAATCCAAAGTAGACAGGTAGGAGGCTGGAAGAACACTGCAGGGCAGGGAAGGGAGTTAGGGGATGGGGAGGGAGGTTATTTGAAATTGGAGAACTCAATGTTGAGTCCTCCGGGCTGTAGGGTGCTCAGGCGGAAGATGAGGTGGTGTTCCTCCAATAGGAACTGAGGTTTGTTTTGGCAATGGAGAAGGCCAAGGGTGGTCATGTCAGAAAGGGAGTGGTTGGGGGAATTGAAATGGGTGGTGACTGGGAGGTCCGGTCAGCCCCTGCGGGCCCGCTTGAGATGCTTGGCAATCCTTTCTCTAAATTTATGTTTGGTCTCCCTGATGTAGAGAAGACCAAACACAAATCAAATTCAGCTCTGGGCATAGATGGAAGTCACTGATGAGGGCTTCCCATACTCGATAAGAAAAGTGAATTGTGTTGTCCAAGGCTGGAGTCCATACAACATTAATAAGATAAGTGCTTGGGTTCTGGAGCAGGACTTCGGACTCAAAGTTTAAAGAACTGACCTTAGTTGGAGTAAACTAAGATCATAGAGTCCCTACAGTGTGGAAACAGGCCCTTCGGCCCAACAGGTCCACACTGACCCTCCGAAGAGTAACCCACCCAGACCCCTTCCCCTACCCTACATTTACCCCTGACTAATGCACCTAACCTATACAGCCCTGAACACTATGGGCAATTTAGCATGGCCAATTCACCTAACCTTAGAAGGGTAGAAAGGTCAATGACAATGTTTTGGCAATCCTTGGCATTATCCAGAATTACCTCAATTTGCTGGCTGCAGGCAGCACTGTGGATTACAAACTGTGTGACAAGCACTTGCTTTCTCCAAAGTTACTCAGCTGATGGGACACCCTTATGCCAAACTGGTCGTGGTAATGTATTTAAAAGGACTTGTATTATGTAAGTGTCTGAAAGTAGCCAAGATTGTTTTTGTAGTATTTCATAGAGTGGAATGGATCATAGAATATCTATAATGTGGAAGCAGGCCATTCTGCCTTTCAAGTCCACACAGACCCTTTCAAAGGATATCCCACCCAGACCCCATCCCCCTACCCTACCTCTGCATTTTACATGGCTAATCCACTGAACCTGGACATCCCTGGACACTACAGGGCAATTTAGCGAGACCAATTGCAAATCTTTGGACTGTGGGGGGAAACTGGAGCACTCACACAGACACAGGGAGAATGTGCAAACTCCACACAGACAGTCACCCTCGGGTGGAATTGAACCCGGGTGCCTGGCACAGTGAGACAGCAGTGCTAACCACTGAGCCACCATGCTACCATCACCACTGGACCATCATGTCACCCTGGAATGGGTGCATTCTCACATAGGAATGGCAGAGGAGTGGTTGATGTGTCTGCCACAGGTAATGGGGTAGGGTTAGCAGTGACTCTGGAACTCCAGCAGGAAAGGGAGGTGGGTGGGAGGCTGCACAGTGCCCCCTGCTCGCTCAGAGTCAGATCCCTCCTGTGCTGCTCAACAATGTCAGTAAGCCTGGCTATGCACCCATGTATGCTTGTCAGGATCCTCCAATGTGCTACCTCACTAAGGTCCTTATCTGAGCTGCCTATGGCTGGGCCCATGACTTCGCCCTTTGTTGAGCTGACAAACATTCCCCCACGCCTGTCCTCTTCAGGCCCAGAGATGATTCACCATGGAAGCTAGATCGTAATGTTATACTTGCCTCTCAGCTGCAGTGCCAGTGTCTGAGCTGGTAGCCATACATGTCAGATTGGGTCTTCTTCATCAGTGCAGGGCTGCTGTTCTCACTGCATCTCCTGGAGCTGCTGGGCACAGGCAAGCTCGAGGGTATCTGCAAGCGGGAACTTGAAGGGCAAAAGGTCGGGGTGAGGGTAGGCTGCTAATGGGGTAGAAAACATGACGTCCATAGCCACACCACCAGCCTCACTTGTCATGTTAGGTACTGGGATGAAGGTGACCTGGGAGTTGGCAGGAGGCGTAAAGTGGAACTTGAGGTTGTTTTCAGTGCTTGTACTGATGGTGGATGCGACAAAGCCCCATGGTGATGTGAGAGGGTGAAATGTCATTGATGGTGTGCTGTTGTGTTTGAGTGATATACCTACCCTAGTTAAATAACTGGGGAGCATGTGGAGCCAAGAAGAGGGAGGGAAGAGGCTGGCAGCATTCGGATGTTTGTAAGGGTGGGGTGGAGCATCCAGATGTGAGGCCGGTCCTGAAGGCAAGGCATAGTTGCTAGGTGAGTGATGGGGGTTTGGTGCATTGAGCAGTGAAGGGGTGGATCGGAGCCATCATGGTGAAGTTACCCCACTGATCTTGATCAACCTCATGAGGTTGTTAGACTCTTTGACATGCTTGCCAGATCCTAGGGATAGGACTCACAATCCTGACCATCTAACCCTGCTCCCTTCTGAGAATGGTCTTAGACATCTCCCACCACCTCTTCATCAACACACTCCAATCTTTCAAGATGGCAGAGGCAGAGTCAGTAGTATTTGGCTCCTGAGCACAGGGCTCCTGAGTGCGGGGCTCATGCAGAGGGTTCTGCCATATCCATACGGCTTCCCAGCTTAGTAACCATCCTTTTCTTTTGTTTCAGTTGCCGTGGGCGCCTCCTCCTGAAGTTGTCTCCTGCGGGCCCCCATGTATCTCCATCAGAAGATCCATCAGAAGGTGAGCCAGGACCCTGTCGGTCGACTCGGAGCCAGGACCCATCAGTCAGTGTCCAGAGTCGGAGGAGGTGCGGGACCCACACAGCGTGACCACCTCCAGCTCAGAGGCACCGGAAGTGGAAGTGCTGGTGCTGGTGGCAGCAGTAAAGGAGCATATTGCCAGGACACTGAGGACAATGTCTGACTGGAGGAGCAGAGAGGGAGAAGTCTATTGAGAGGGAAGGATGAACTTTTGAAGCTATTTCAATTTTAATAATACCAATTTAATATTAATGTCTTCAGTATTTTACTATTTATACAATTTATTTGGTAATTTATTCTGTAATCCAAGATGGTGTCGGTACGTGGCGACATTATCTACATTGCACTGTACCTAGGTACAGGTGACAATATTGAACAAATCTAAATCCCTTCCCCACACCCCGTGGAACCAGAATTCTCTCCTGCCCACTTCCACCACTAATGCTTCCAGTGCTACATCCTTCAGTCGGAATCCTGGCATTCATTGTTCAAGAATTCCCTTTGCAGCAATATGGTTTCCCCCTCACAACTGTTCAGAGGCAGCCTGCCATTAGGAAACCACAGATTCCCCTGTGTGGCAGGAGAGGATGCTGGTACTGAGATTGTCCCGGTGAGGTAGTTAGACTAATTTTGTACCTTGCCCATGTCAATCTGAACGGGTGAAGGCACATGATACCCTTCCGCCCCTCCTCACCAAGCCCAGAAATGAAGGTGATTGAATTTTACAGCCTCTCTGTCTGATAAAAAGCAAAGGTGGTTCCTGATTCAGGCAATTGCAGTAACCCCTGGACAGAATGTGACTGAGGGAAGCAGTCTGGACCTGTATTTTCCAACAGTACATGCTTGTACCCAGCTGGCATTGCAACATGTTCACATAATCTGAGTCGGGTAGAACATTGAGTTGTACAACACGTAACATTATAAGAAAACGTGAATGGATAAGGCTCAATTAAATGCGATGAAACTGTCTATTGAAACCCATGGGAGCAACTCTTGAGCAGACTGATTCAGGTTAATGGCTTCTCACTGAATACGATCTGAATTTAATTTACTATTTCACCTGAATTTAACCCGCTGGGTAGAAAAATAGGATATCTTACCATCAGAAGTTGAATTCATTAACTAGGGAGAGCTATGATTGTTCAAAGAAAACTAGGTGTTGTTACACTTACTAAGAATCACTGACACCTTGTATCTGTCAATAGTTCAGACACGTCAATAAGTTCAAACACGTCAATGGCCAGTTGCAATGAAGACAAATAGAGAGTGAGGATTACTCAACGTGTCATTTAACCAAACCATGTGGGTCAGTTATAGAATAAAACTGGAAAAATGTTAAAGTTAGCTCCGTACACACTATCCCATCAAAGGACTGTTTAAGCAAAGGTTTAAGAACATAATAAAGCTCTCACTACACACTCACAGAACAGTTTCAACACATGTTAGATACAGAGTAAAGCTCCATCTGCACGGTCCCATCAAACACTCCCAGAACAGCACAGGTTAGATACAGAGTAAGGCCTCCGCTACACTATCTGCATCAAACACCCCCAGGAGGAGGACAGCATGGGGTTAGATACAGAGTAAATCTCCCTCATTATTGTCCCCATCAAGTACTCCAGGAGAAGGACTGCATGGGGTTAGATACAGAGTAAAGCTCCCTCTACACTGTCAGCATCAAACACTTCCAGGAGAAGGACAGCATGGAGTTAGATACAGAGTAAATCTCCCTTGTTATTGACCTCATCAAGTACTCCCAAGACAGGGACAGCATGGGGTTAGATACTGAGTGAAAAGCTCCCTCTTCACTATTTCATCAAGTACTCCCAGGACAGGGATAGCATGGGGTTAGATACAGAATAAAGCTTCCTATTGAATCTTGCCGTCCAACATGAGAGGAACACCTTCAATCCCTGCGCTTTTGCCCCTGTCATCCCCCCAATGACTGTTTTCAATGATGTGTCACTGACTGTACTGGAGGCAAATGTAAGGCAGGAGATCGCTTTGCCGAGCGGCATGTTTCTGTACACCAGTAGGGATTCCTGTTTGCTTGGAGAATGAGCTTCCATGTGAAAGATATGAGACTTCAACAGCCCCTGGGAGAGACAGACCTGACAGATCCACACAGCAATGAGATAATGACCACACCGTCTATTTTAGTGAAGGGATTCATATTTTGCAAGGTCACTGGGAAAATTCCCCTGCTTTTGTTGAAAGGTTGTCATTTATATCCCTCCAAGGCTTCAACTTAACACATTAGGTGAAAAATGGTATCTCTGTCATCGCAGTGCTGCCTCACTCCTCCACGGGGGGAGGGTCAGTGTAGATCCCTTGTTCAAATCTTTGGAGTTAGGCCTCAACCCACAACCTTCCAACATAGAGTGCCACCCACTTGGTCACAGCTGACACTTCAGAGGCGACAGCATAAGATCCAAGTCAAAGAATATTCTGCATTCTATTAAACCCAGCGCTGATATTTTTAATAGTCAGCAAACCTTACCCTTATGGTCACAAAAAGCTGAGAGAGCAGTAATCATTGTGGGAGTAATGTTAGTAATGTCTGACCGTGATGCATCCCACGTTTGTTGAACCCAGTTCTGGGGCAGTGTTTAAAATAATCAGCTCTGTTACGTAGTTCGTTTGAACATAAAGCTTAAACACTTGTAGAGCCAGTGTAGGATATAGTTCAACTGTGATTGATTTCTTTTAATTTCAAAAATATACTTTATTCATAAAAAAACTTTATTAGATACATAGTCACAGATGCAGTTCAGTTCTGCACACTAGCATGTCATAGAATCATAGAGTCGTACAGCATGGAAACAGACCCTTTGGCCCAACTCATCCATGCCGACCAGATATCCCAACCCAATCTAGTCCCACCTGTGAAGGAAACAAACAAGCATTTGACTTTGACTCTATCCACCAAATAAACCAAAGACATCTCTCACTTGTGCAAGGTTATACTTACATATAGTTGAGGTAGTGGGAGGGTCTGATAAATGAAAGGACCCCCTTTGGCAGGAAGGCCTTAGACAGTAGTCTTTCCCCCACTGCGCCTTGGTGGCAGCTGTCCCAAGCTTCAGTGTGTCTCTCGGCATGTAATCCTGGACCTTGGAATGTGTCAGTCTGCAACACTGAGGTCCACCTCAGGATTTTATTTTATTTCAATGAATATATTCATAAAAAATATCTTTATGTATATACATTATCACAGATGCAATTCGATTCTGTACAGTAACATATCAAGGTAACAAACAAGCATTAGAGTTTGACTCCATCTGACAAATAAATCAAAAGTATCTCTTGTGAGGTATACCTCAGGATGATCCCATGGTCTGCTTTTTTTGGAGGAGGGGAGAAAGAGAGTCTCGTCGTCTGATCTTTGAAAGCAGGTAGGTCTACACACTCATATTGGCTGCCTGGCCTTCCAGTTGCTGGGTAGAATGAGGAGATGTGCTGTGTGTCTCAGCTCTCAGTTGGATGGAGGCACTAACGTATTACATGGGCTGCTTTTGTCGAAATCGCTCTTCCTGGAGAATTAATCTGTATGCAAATGACATCACTTTTACAAATCACAGTGGCTGCCTTCCCTGACCCTCTGGCAATGGAGCTGTATCAGAGAGGAAATGAACTCATTTAGCAGAAAATTCACCAGCAAGATTAAAGGCTGTACAATTTTCATCTGCGAGAGTGCAAATTTAAAAGAGGGGTGAAGTGTTAACAAGAGTGTGAGGATGAGGGAGGGATGGTTCAGGAGGCCAGTTCTGGTTAGATGTGTTCCTCAAGGTTCCAAAACCTTTCATCCATTTTCCCCAGCAGCAATATTCTTACTATCACTATCCATCGTCGCCACGCCCTGCCTGTTTGGCTGCCTGTCAAACAGCCTTTTCCTTCAGTCTCCAATATTTTTAACAGTAAGGAGTTAAGATGTGATTTGTTTAGAGCAGTGTTCATTTGAAAGGCCTCTTGTTGGGTTAGTGTTATTGCCTGTTTGCATTGACTGTGAATTCTAATGGTAGGTCCTGCACACTTACAATTGAGCGCTTTTTACCGCAACCCATGCTTCTCATGCTCAGGGAACTGTGTGGTGTACTGAGGTAGGAAGGTGAGAGCAAAACTCTGGGGCTTGATCTCCAGTCACGGGGGATGGTGGTGAGGAAGAAAGATAACTATGACTGAGCAATAATTAGGGGAGAAATCAATATAAATTGATCCCATTCACTGGATATGAATTAGGCTCGATGTATACAACATGCCATTCTACTGGTCTGTGATGTTGGACCAGTTCAAATATAAAAATCAAGGGTCTCTTCTGAAAAATATGTGCCTGTGCAAGCTCTATCTTCCCAGTTCTGCACTGGCCACCTCAGAAATTATTAGGAAATTTGTCTTCCCTTTCCCCTTTCTGTGGAACTCTCAAGAGCAGAGGTTTCCACCAGTTATTATCGTCTAAAGCCTCCAATTTCCTTATTCTGTTGATACTGTGATCAGTTCTCCTCTGAAGTTTCCTTTCATGCCTTCCCTAAGCACGATACACACCTCTTCCCAGCCCTTGCCATGCTGAAATTATATTGACTGTCTCTCCCTCTCTCTGCACCCCGGAGCTCAGACCCTGAGTAACTTTTCCACCTATTGTGTACAGACTTTAAAAGCTCAGTCTTGTCTCACCTAATCGCAGGTTTCCCATTTACCTTGGCTTCTTCCCCACCACATCCCCAATTCCTAATCATCAATTTGATGTTCCCAAAAAGCTACCACAAAACACATATCACGCATTGCGAGGTAGCACCATGATTGACGGATTATGAGTTGGGAAATAACACGGTCGCTCTTCTGCACAATGCAGGCTCAAGATTTCTTTTGTGAGTGCATTTACTGCCAAGAGAGTTGGTTAATGGGTATACATAATACAGTGATTATAAATGAGTGACATGTTGCCCAGAGGGTCCCTGTATAGTGCACATAGAATAAAATTGTTCATTCAGCGGGTGCATTAAAGAATTGGCTGAATGATTAATGCTTGGGATTTCCTGACAGTCTTTCTTGCTTCACCCCATGACAGAGGGACAAATGTATCAGAATGCGAAACTAACAGAGGTGCAAAGCCTCCATCCACCACGACCCATACAGCTCTGACCCAACAGCAGAATTTTACCAGCTCCCAGAAAGTGGGCTGTCAACTTGCACAATTAAAGATCTTATTAAAGGCCATTTTGTGGGACTGCTGGTACTGAATTTAGAAGAATGAGAGGGAATCTCATTGAGACATGTATATTCCTGAAGGGATTTAACAGGGTGCATACTAAGAGGATGTTTCACCATTCTGGGGGACATTAGAACAGACTAGTGACTGTCTATGTGGAGTTTGCACATTCTTCCCATGTCTGCATGAATTTTCTCTGGGTGCTCCTATTCCTCCCACAATCCAAGGTGTAGGTCAGGTGAATTGGTCATGCTAAATTGCCCATAGTGTTAGGTGCATTAGTCAGGGGTATATACGCGATAGGTGAATGGGTCTGGGTGGGTTACTCTTTGGAGGGTCGATGTGGACTTGTTGGGCCAAATAGCCTGTTTCCTTGCTGTGGGGAATGTAATCTAAAAAAAAACCTGTGCCCCCTCTAGTTTTGGACTCCCCTACCCTGGGGAAAAGCCTTTGACTATTCACCCTTTCCATGCCCCTCATGATTTATTAAACCTCTCAGCCTCTGATGCTCCAAGGAAACTAGCCCTGGCCTAATCAGTCACTCCCTATAGCTCAAACTTTCCAACCCTAGCAACATCCTTGTAAATCCTTTCTGAACTCTTTCACGTTTAAAAACATCCTTCCTCTAGCAGGGATATCAGAACTGAACACAGTATTCCAAAAGTAGCCTAACTAATGTCCTGTACAGCTGCAACATGACCTCCTAACACCTACACTCAATACTCTGACCAATAAAGGAAAGTATACCAAACACCTTCTTCACTATCCTATCTACCTGCAATTCCACTTTCAAGGAGCAATGAACCTGCACTCCAAGGTCTCTTTGTTCAGTAACATTCCCCAGGACCTTACCATCAAGTATATAAGTCCTGCCCTTTCCAAAATGCAGCACATCATATTTATTTAAATTAAACTCCATCTGCCACTCCTCAGCTCATTGGACCATCTGATCTAGATCCCATTGTACTCTAAGGTAACCTTCTTCATTGCCCACTACACCTTCAATTTTGGTATCATTGGCAAACTTACTAACTATATCTCCTGCATATGCCTCCTAATTATACATCCAAATTGTTTCTATAAATGATGAAAAGTAATAGACCCAGCACTAATCCTTATGACACACCATTGGTCACAGGCCTCCACCATCTGAAAAGCAACCCTCCACCACCACCCTGTCTTCTACCATCGAGCCAGTTCTGTATCCAAATGGCTAGTTCTCCCTGTATTCCACGTGATCTAACCTTGCTAACCAGTCTCCCATGAGGAACCTTGTCAAACACCTTACTGGAACTATATAGATCATGTCCATCACTCTGCCCTCATCAATCCTCTTTGTTACTTCTTCAAAAAACTCAATCAAGTTAGTGAGATATGATTTCCCACGCACAGAGCCATGTTAACTATCCCTAATTAGTCCTTCCCTTTCCAAATACATGTAACTCCTGTCGCTCAGGATGCCGTCCAACAACTTGTCCACCACCAATGTCAGGCTCACTGGTCTGTAGTTTGCTGGCTTTTCCTTACCACCTTTCTTAAAATAGTGGTACCATGTTACACAACCTTCAGTCTTCCAGCATCTCACCTGTGACTATCGATGACCCAAAAGTCTCAGCTTCAGCAGGGATAGAGGCACCCTATTATATCCTGCTCTATATGCTGTTGGGTGACATCTCCTGTGAGAACCCCCCAGAGACTGCCCAATCTCTACCCAGCCGGGCACAGCTTTGGCCATCAGAAAGGAGGCAAAGCATGGGTACCAATCAGAGAATGGGATGTGAGGAAGGGTTGGAGGCAGAAGCACTTTGAGCTGTGTTCCCTATTTCCATGTCCTGCTTCACTATCATCCCTGTCACAGTTCCCTGTTCGCACAGAGAACGTGGGAGATGTTGAATTGATAATGTTCAGACCAATGCTCTGGGACATGGGTTTGTAAATCTGGCATTTGAAGCCAGTCTCAGTAACAGTGATCGTCATAACTACCATCAAATGATGAACAACTCTCCTGGTTTATCATGTCCTTTCGAAAGGATATCTGCCACCCTTACATTGTCTGACCTAAATGTGAACACCAGGGCCACAGCAACATGGTGGACTCTTTACTACTCTCTGAAATGGCCTAGTAAACCATTCAGTTCAAGGGTAATTAGGGATGGGCAACAATGAGACCAATACAAGAATAAGAGGGAAAAAGATCAGTGGATGAATGAATGGTCAAAGCTAAAGTAGGATAAATCCAATTCGAGGTTGCAAGGTATTGGGTCAGAATGCACACATTCGATTGCTGTATTTATAATGGCCACTCCTTAGATGGAAAGTGACATTATCATAAAGGCCTGTGAATTCAGTTCACTCATGGCTCCCATAATCTCTCAGTCAGCATCTGTCAGAGATTTCCATCTCCTCTTCCCTGCTCCATGGGGTGTGCTGTTCATTAGTAGCTGCTGAGGTTCAGTGTCTGGTTCCAGGACTGTTCAGAATTGGTGGGCCCTGCGAATGTCACAGAGGAGTGCATTGTATAGCTTCCGTTCGAGATTCTCCACCATGGTCCCTGTCCGCACCATCTCCCCAACTCAACTATCTTCATCACTGGACCCACTGCGGTTCCGGTATCTGAGTTGGGTTCATGATCTCCAAGGGGGCCTGTGATGGTGCAGGCATGAATGCTGAGGAATTGTTATTGTACAGTAAGGAAACAGACCCTTTGGTCCAAACCGCCCATGCCCACCTGATATCCCAACCTGATCAATCCCATTTGCCAGCATTTGGCCTATATCACTCTAAACCCTGCTTTTTAAATAATGTAATTGTACCAGCCTCCACCACTTCTTTTGGCAGCTCATTCGATACACATACCATCCTCTGCATGAAAAAGTTACCCCTTAGGTCTCTTTTATATCTTTCCCCTCTCACCCTAAACCTATGCTCTCTAGTTCTGGACTCCCCCACCCCAGGAAAAAGACACTGTCTATTTATCCTATCCATGTCCCTCATGATTTTATGAACATCTATAAGGCCACCGCTCAGCCTCCGACGCTACAGAAAAAACAGCCCCAGCCTGTTCAACCTCTCCCTATAGTTCAAATCCTCAACCCTGGCAACATTCTTGTAATTTTTTTCTGAACCCTTACAAGTTTCACAACATCCTTCCAATAGGAAGGAGACCTGAATTGCATGCAATATTCCAACAGTGGCCTAACCAATGTCCTGTACAGTTGCAGCATGACCTCCCAACTCCTGTACTCAATACTCTGACCAATAAAGGAAAGCATACCAAACACCTTCTTCACTATCCTATCTACCTGCGACTCCACTTTCAAGGAGCTATGAACCTGCACTCCAAGGTGTCTTTGTTCAGCAACACTATCAGGACCTTATCATTAAGTGTAAAAGTCCTGCTCTGATTTGCTTTCCCAAAATTAAACTCCATCTGCCACTCCTCAGACAATTGGCCCATCTAGTCAAGATCCCATTGTAATCTGAGGTAACCTTCTTCACTGTCCACTACACCTCCAATTTTGGTGTCATCTGCAAACTTACTAATTATACCTCCTATGTTCACATCCAAATCATGTATATAAATGGCGAGAAGTAGTGGACCCAGCACCGATCCTTGTGGCACTCCACTGGTCATAGGTCTCCAGTCTGAAAAACAACCCTCCACTACCACCCTCTGTCTTCTACCTTCAAGTCAG
This sequence comes from Chiloscyllium plagiosum, assembly GCF_004010195.1. Lineage (NCBI taxonomy): Eukaryota > Metazoa > Chordata > Chondrichthyes > Orectolobiformes > Hemiscylliidae > Chiloscyllium > Chiloscyllium plagiosum. The sequence goes on from NC_057727.1 coordinate 65,753,565, forward strand.
TTCTGTATCCAAATGGTTAATACTCCCCATATTCCATGTGATCTAACCTTGCTAATCAGTCTCCCATAAGGAATCTTGCAATCACCTTACTGAAGTCCATATAGATCATGTCCATCACTCTGCCCTCATCAATCCTCTTTGTTACTTCTTCAAAAAACTTAATCAAGTTTGTGAGACATCATTTCCCATGCACAAAGCCATGCTGACTACCCCTAATCAGACCTTGCCTTTTTCCAAACACATGTAAATCCTGTCCCTCAGGATTCCCTCCAACAACCTGCCCAACACCAATGTCAGGCTCACTGGTCAATAGTTCTCTGGCTTTTCCTTCCCACCTTTCTTAAATAGTGACACCACATTAATCAACCTCCAGTCTTCCGGCACCTCACCTGTGACTATTGATGATATAACTATATCAGCAAGGGCCCAGCAATTACTTCCCTAGCTTCCAACAGAGTCCGAGGGTACACCTGATCAGGTCCTGGGGACTTATCCACTTTTATGCATTGCAAGACATCCAGCACCTCCTCCTCTGTAATATAGACATTTTTCAAGATGTCACCATCTATTTCCCCACATTCTATATCTTCCATGTCCTTCTCCACAGTGAACACTGATGGAAAATACTCGTTTATTATCTCCCCCATCTCTTGCTGTTTCACACATATGCTACCTTGCTGATCTTTGAGGGACCCTATTCTCTCCCTAGTTGCCCTCTTGCCCTTAATATATTTGCAAAAACCCTTTGGATTCTCCTTAACTCTATTTGCCAAAGCTATCTCATGTCCCATTTTTGCCCTCCTGATTTCCCTCTTAAGTATACTCCTACTGCCTTTATACTCTTCTAAGGATTCACTCGATCTATCCTATCTATACCTGACATATGCTTCCTTCTTTTTCTTAACCAAACCCTCAATTTCTTTAGTCATCCAGCATTCCCTACACCTACCAACCTTTCCTTTCACCCTGGCAGGAACATACTTTCTCTGGATTCTTGTTATCTCATTTCTGAAGGCTTCCCATTTTCAAGCCATCCCTTTACCTGCGAATATTTGCCCCCAATTAGCTTTTGAAAGTTCTTGCCTAATACCGTCAAAATTAGCCTTTCTCCAATTTAGATCCAGTCTATCCTTTTCCATCACTATTTTAAAACTAATAGAATCATGGTCACTGGCCCCAAAGTGCTCCCCCACTGACACCTCAGTCACCTGCCCTGCCTTATTTCCCAAGAGTAGGTCAAGTTTTGCACCTTCTCTAGTAGGTACATCCACATACTGAATCAGAAAATTTTCTTGTATACACTTAACAAATTCCTCTACATCTAAACTCTTAACACTATGGCAGTCCCAGTATATGTTTGGAAAGTTAAAATCCCCTACCATAACCACCCTATTATTCTTACAGATAACTGAAATCTCCTTACAAATTTCTTTCTCAATTTCCCGCTGATTATTCAGGGGTCTATGATACATGATGTGCCCGCAGGTGTTTGAAAGCTTGAGTGAAAGCTGTCAAGGTTACAATCTGTTAAATAAAAATTATGCCCAGCGTGCTCATTTTTTCTCTGTTGCTGACACCCAGTCAATATGAGTGAGTGCTCTAAGGTCCGTGATTTATGATTCTGTCACAAGCCTTTCTGACAGCCAGGCTGGAATTCCAATGATGTTCCCATAATCCTTCTTCGGCAAGTGTCAGGATAGGAAATGACCTGTGCTTTCCTTCTGCAATACTGGAAGACAAAGATTCGTAACCTAACACCGTCAAAATTGGCCTTCCTCCAATTTCGAACTTTAACCTTTAGATCAGGTCTCGACTTTTCCATAACTGTTTTGAAACTAATAGAATTATGATCACCTACCCCAAAGTGCTCCTCCACTGACACATCAGTCACCTGCCCTGCCTTATTTCCCAAGAGTAGGCCAAGTTTTATTCCTTCTCTAGTAGGTACATCCACATACTGAATAAGAAAATTTCCATGTACATACTTAACAAATTCCTCTCCAACTAAGTCCCTAACACTATGACAATCCCAGTCTATGACCAAAAAGTTAAAATCCCCTACCATTACAACCCTATTATTCTTACAGATATCTGAGATCTCCTTTCAAATTTGCTTCTCAATTTCCAGCTGACTATTTGTGGGCTACAGTGCAATCCCAATAAGATAATCGTCCCTTTCTTATTTCTCAAGTCCACCTAAATAACTACACTAAATGTATTCCCAGCAACATCCTCCCTCAGTACAGTCATAATGCTTTCCCTGACTAAAAATACCACTCCTTTTTCCTTCTTGCCCCATTTCTATCCTTCTTATAGCACCTATACCCCAGAACATTAAGCTGCCAGTCCCACCCCTCCCTAAGCCAAATGGCTATCATAGCTATGATATCCCAGTCCCATATTCCTAACCATGCCCTCAGCTCATCTGCCTTACCTGTTACGCCTCTTGCATTGAAATGAATGCAGTTTAATGTCTCAGTTTTACCATCTTCTCTGCCTTGGCCATTTATTGCACTCCCTTTATCTACTGTACCAGCCTCAACCTTCTCCTTTCTCACTGTCTCTTTTGAGTCCCATCCTTACTAGTGTAAAGCCTCTCAAATAGCACCAGCAAATTTCCTCACCAGGATATTGATCCCCTTCTAATTTAGGTGCAACTCATCCCTCTTATACAGGTCATTCCTACCCCAGAAAAGATCCCAATGGTCCAAAAATGCCTCTTACACCAGCTCCCTACCCATGCATTCATCTGCCTTATACTCCTATTCCTACTCTCACGAGTATGTTAAATGGATGAGTGAAAGAGCCTTTGTGGAGAATGTGGGAGAGCATGAGGACAATGGATGAGGAGGCATATAGGCAGAGAGAGCTGGGTGTTAAATGTGAAGTAAGCTGGTGGATGAGAGGGGATGTACTGGAAAAAGTGTAATTACAGAGTCAGTGGTGCTGGGGAGGGGGGAGAGCAGAGGGCTTGTTGAGGTGTTGATGTGAGACGTGGACTAGGGAAGTGTGTGAACGTTCACTGTACTTACCCTTCCTGCTCCTCTTACATTATCAAACCATGCTTTGGAATTGAATCCAGGTGTGACCTCAGCCAAGCCTGCTTCGATCCACTGTCAAAATTCCTCCTCGGCATTACTGGCGGAGAGATCCCAGCAGCACTTGCAGGGAGGGCTGTCAGATTCTGGAAAAGTTCCAGAGGTTTGCGAAGCTGGCAATGTAGCGCTTTAATTTAGAAAGGGAGGCTAACAAAGAAAGAGGTAACTAAAGGCCAGTTAGCTAAAGGGCTGTCATTAGGACAATGTTAGGGTTTTATTATAAAGGATGTAAGAGCACAGCATTTACTAATACATGGAGTCACATAGAATCATACAGCATGGAAACAGACCCTTTGGTACAACTCATCCATGCCGACCAAGTTTCCCAAAATAAGCTACAATCCCTTTCCTATCCATGTACCTGTCCAAATGTCTTTTAAATGTTGTAACTGTACCTGCATCTACACTTCATCTAGCGGTTCATTCTCCACCCAAACCACCCTCTATTTGAAAAAGTTACCCCTCAGGTCCCTTTTAAATCTTTCCTCTCTCACATTAAACCTACGCCCTCTAATTTTGAATTCACCTAACCTGGGGAAAAGACCTTTGTTATTCGCGTTATCGATGCCCATAATAATTTTGCAAACCTCCATAAGGTCAGCCCTTAACCTCCTGAGCTCCAGTGAAAAAAGTCCCCGCCTCTCCTTATAACTCAAATCTTCCAGTTGCAGCAATATCCTTGTAAATCTTTTCTGCACTCTTTTCCAATTTATTAATATACTTCCTATAGCAGGGCAAACAGAACTCCATACAATGCTTGAAACGTGGCCTTACCATATGACCAAGCTGAGTCAATATGGCTTCATAAAGGGAAAATCATGTCTGACAAATGTATTAGAATTCTTTGAGGAAGTAACAAGTGGGATAGATAAGGGGAAACAATAGATGTTCTTTATTTGGATTTTCAGAAGGTGTTTGATTGGGTGCCACACATTAGGTTATTTAATAAGGTAACAGCGTTGGAGGTAGAATGTTAGCTTGGATAGAAGATTGGTTAACTCAAAGAAGAAGGACAGCACGGTGGCTCAGTGCTACCTCACAGCACCAGGGACCTGGGTCCAATTCCACCCTCAGGTGACTGTCTGTGTGGAGTTTGCACATTTTTCCTGCATCTGTGTGGGTTTCCTCTGGGTGCTCCGGTTGCCTCCCACAGGATGAAGATGTGCAAGTTAGGTGGATTAGTCATGCTAAATTGTCCTGCCGTGTCCAGGGATGTGTAGGTTAGATGTATTGGCCATGGGAAATATAGGGTAGGGCGATAGGTCAGTGTATGATACACTTCGGAGGGTCAGTGTGGAGTTGTTGGGCCAAATGGCCTGTTTCCACATTGTAGGGATTCTATGGAAGACAGATGGAAATTAGGGGAAAATTTTCAGGCTGGAATCCTACAACTCATGAAGTGCCACAGAGATTAATGCTGGGAGAACAATTATTTACAATTTATTTGTTTGTCATCACTGACTTGGATGACAAAAGTGAATATACTTTCACCAATCTAGCAGATGACACAAGAATAGGTGGGAAGGCAAGTGGTGAGGATGACCACAAAGAGTGTAAGAGTGTTTGGACATGTTAAGCAAGTAGGCCAAAAATTGCCAGATGGAATGTAATGTGGGGAAATGTGAGGTTTGGCACGTTGGCAGTAAGAATAGAGGAGCTGAAAATGATATAAACACTGCAGAAGGTCACAGAAAAGAGGGATTTGGGAATCATTATCCAGGAATCAGAAGAAGCTAGCATCCGAGTTCAGCAGGTAATAGAGAAAGCAAATGGAATATTGGCCTTTATTTCAAAGAGAATGGAGTATTAAGATAGGGAGCACTTACTGAAATGATACATGGCAATAGTCAGACCATAACTGGAATACTGTGAACAGGTTTTGTTCCCTTTTTCAAGGAAAGACAAACTGGGTTTGAAGATAGTCAAAAGGATGTTCACTGGGTTGATTGCAAGGTATGGGTGAGGATTATCAGGTCAATCATGAACCTGATGGGCTGAATGGCCTACTTCTATTCCTATATCTTGTGGTCTCATAACAAGAAGCACAGCCTTTAATTATGTGAACAAACTTTGCGTGTGTGCATCTGTGTGTGTGCCTGTGTATTTGTGTGCCTGTATGTATGTGTCCATGTGTTTGTGTGTGTGTACATGTGTGTGTCTGCATGTACATGTGTCTGTCTACGTGTGTGTCTATGTGTAAGTATGTTTATGTGTCTGAGTGTCCAAGTGTATGTGTGTGCTCCTCTGTATGTGCCTGTGTGTGAGTCTGTGTGTGGAAGCATGTCTTAATGTGACTGCATGTGTCTGTGAATGTGTGTGTATGTGAGAGTCTGTGTGCATGACTGTGTATGTGAGTGTCTGTGTGTGACTGCATGTGAGTATGTGTGTGTGTGTCTGTGTGTGGGAGTGAGCGTAAGTGTGTCTGTGTGTGTGTGTGTGTGTGTGTGTGTGTATGTGTGAGTTTCTCCGTATGTGAGTGTCTGTGTGAGACACCTCCCTGCCTCCATTCTTGATGCCCCATCAGGGTAAATATTCCTCCCACTATCTCTCAGTCTCTTTGTTGCTGTCTATTCCTTGTTCTTTCTTGCATTTAATCATCAAAAAAAAATGTTTTTAGAGACACAGTTGGCTCTAGTGGTGTAAAATAACCACTGAAAATTGATTTTCGGGGATAAAAGGACTCCACTCACTCGGGTCTACAAGTAACAAGCGTTGAGAGATGTGTCGAAATTTTGTAATGACTGCTTCCTCCTCCGCAGTTCTCCAGGAGAAAGACTCATTTATTTCTCGATGAGAAATCACTGGAACGTTGCCTCTGGTGCTTTTTGGCCAGTGAGTGATTCAGTCCCTCAAAGTGTTCTTTTAATCTTGTTTTTTTAATTTCATTCGAAACCCCCTCGGGGTTGCTCACCTGCCTGTCCAGAAGGTGCTGAAGTGCTGTGGGTGAGTGCCTCTCCTGTACTGGCAGCTGGTGGTGGTGCTTTGTCTCAGCGATTGTGCCCATCATGAGCCCCTGTACTGGATTCAGGTCTGGACTCAGCATCTCTGAACACACATTACAGGGAGCAGCTCTGGACTGTGCGGTCTTTCCAAGTCTGCGACACCATTCGATCGTGGCTGATCTGCTTATGTTCCAAATTTGAATTTGAATTTGACTTATTATTGTCACATGCACCTGAGTACATCAGGGTAATAGAACAGAGCAAGGAAAACAGCTACAGAGAAGGTGCACAAACAGCAAGATCAACATTAAATGTAAAATTTGAGAGGTCCATTCAGGAATCTAATAACAGCAGAAAAGAAGGTATTCTTGAATCTGTTGGTACACATGTTTAAACCTTGGTATCTTCTGCCTGATGGAAGAAATTGGAAGAGAGTATCATCGGGGTGCGAGAGGGGTCTTTGATGATGTTGGCTGCCTTCCTGAGGCAGGAGGAAGTGTAGATGGAGTCAATGAATGGAAGGTTGGCTCATGTAACGGACTGGGCTGTGTTCACAACTCTCTGTAGTTTCTTACAGACCTGAACAGAACAGTTGCCATACCGTGCTGTGATGCATCCAAATAGAATGTTTTCCACATCCTGCTCCACTTTGATTCCCCTGCCGAGCAAGAACGTATCAACCTTCCTGATGAAGGGCTTTTGCCTAAAACTTTGATTCTCCTGCTCCTCGGATGCTGCCCAACCTACTGTGCATTGTCAGCACCACACTCTTGACAAGAATATATGAATTCCTACCTTAAGAGATTAAAAAAACAAACCAAATAACTGCGGATGCTGGAAATCAGAAACAAAATCAGAAATTGCTGGAGAAACTTAGCAGGTCTGGCAATGTCTGTGGAGAGAAAGAAGGGTCCAGTGACCCTTCTTCAGAACTATTCAATGTCTTGGCTCCACTGCCTTCTGAGGCACTGATATACAAAGTCAAGCAACTCTTTGAGAAAAAAGAATACTCTCTGGAAGGCAAGCTTTGCTATTGAGGGTCAATGGCACAGAGCTAGCAGAATGACGCCAAACTTTAAAAGATTAATTTACAAGGTTAGGATGCATAAACTTGACTTGAATTCCCTTGAGGTTGAAAGGTTGAGAGGTGGCCTTTTGGCTGAGAAAGTTAAAAGGATTCAATGAAATGGGATAAAGCAAAATGAATCTAGAACAAGGATAGCTCATCTTCAAATAAGAATGAAATGTCGAGGAGTGAAATTAGAAGGTGTCTTAATACACAAAAGGGAGTGGAATCTGGAGCCCTAATCCTAACACTACCATTAATCCAAAACCCCTACCCTTAACCCTAACCAAAAACATACCCTTAACGCTGACCATAAACTTACTCTTAATCCGAACCAACAACCTACCCTTAACCCTAATCAAAAGCCTACTCAACTCTTAACTCTAAGCATAACCTCACCTTTAACCCTCACCCTACCATTTAGCCCTAATACTCACCATCCTTAACCCGACCCTCTTAACCCTAATCTTAATCCTAACTTTAATCCTACCATTAACCTTAACCCTTAACCTTAACACAACTCCTAATCCTAACCCTACCTTTAAACTAATCTTAAAATAACCCTACGCCAACCCATAACTCTAACCCTTAGCTCTGACCTTTATCTCTAACCCAAATCCTAACCTTAAACTCACCCTAATCCTAACCATAAAACTACCCTTAATCCTACCATTTAGTTCTAAATCTATCTTAACCCTAACCCTACCCTTAACCTTAACCCTTAACTCTAACCCTACCCTTAACCTAACCCACTCCTAATTCTAACCATAACCCTACCCTTTAATCTAACCCTAACCCTACCCTTAACCCTAACTGTAACCCTATTGGTTTTTTCTCTCTCTCCCACATACTGGCCCTGCACACCCTCTGTGCTGTCTCCTCACTCCCTCGGAACACCTCACCACATTTCCCCAAACCATCCACACCAGCTGGGCCACCTGCTGATTTCTCCGTCATTCTCCCTTCCTGTAGTTAGAGGTGAAGACAGCTCAGAACAGTGCAGAAAGTGGTGGGCATGTACCTTACTATTGGATCCTCAGCCCCTGCAAGGAGAGAATCCTGGAACTGATGGGGAAGACAGGTACTGCTCCTGCAGGAATGCCGAGACCTCCACGTGAGTGTGCAGAGTAAGTACCACTCTGCACACTACTGCCACTCTCCCATTAACCCCGCTGTCACTCTCAATCAATGCGCACCACTTCTAATGACTGACTACAATACTCTCTCTCTTTTGTCTTGCTCGTACAACCAGCCTTCCCTATGACTTCAACAGCGAAACAGCCGCCTCCTCGATCGCTGAGGGTCAGAGTACTCAAGTGGCAGAGGAACATTGGGAAGCTGCCTCCTGTACCCTCCGATCTGCAGAGATACTCACATCGCTGGGAGGGGGCCATTAGGCATAGATGGTCTGGGAGCACAATCTGGTAAACACCTCACTGCGACAGCCCCTCAGGGTCTGGCAGAGAAAGAAACACCCCAGACTGCTGGCATTCAGAGAACTGCCAGAGACAAGGCACCAGCAGGAGAGGACCCTGCAGTAATCAGCAATCAGGGAGGGACAGGAATGACAGACAGCAATATGGGAGGCAATGGTCATCATTGCCCGGAAGCTGCAACAATGCAGCTAGTCAGGTAACTGTCTGTCTACCACCATGGACAGGTTGGCACCACCAATGGACAGCCAGATCCAGCATCCTCAGGGAGTGCTGTAGAGATGCACACACACAACTACATTGCATTGCCACCGCTCCTCATCTTCAGCACTTAAAACAAGGAGACAGGCAGATGGGGAAATGTGTCCCAAGTCCAAGTGCCCCCTCCTCAGGAGGAGACAAAATGGTGCCAGGAGAAGCTGCACACAGAACCCTTAGAGGACAGACACATGACTCCCAAAAATAACTGGCCCGCTCAGAATGTAGCTGTAGTGAGAGATTCCTGGGAATACAGAGGAAATACTTCAGGGATGTCAATGAAGCCTCCATGAAGATGTCAAGCTTACCCACTGACTCATGGGAGTCCTTGGCTGGAGACTGACCAAAATGGAGGACACTCCAGAGGTTGCTGGGTCCTCCACCTCTGCCCTCCTCCAAACATTGGATGTTCACGTCAAGGAGCGGCAGGAAGACCCTCAGCAAGTCCGGCCCATCCAGACACAAAATGACTCAGGGGCCATCTGACTGAAACTTCCATATCAAAGGAGGCTTCCTCCCCTCAGGCCACAGAACCGGGGAGTGCACTGAGACATAGCAGGAGGGAGAATAAGAAAAAAATGTATTGAGAGCACTCTGGTGCTATGGATGACAAATAAATGTTCCTGATGTATGTCTCTGTAGGCATCTCTCAGTGCAGTTCCACACCGGTCAGCAATAATGCATGGCCACAGACAAGGCTTCATGGATAGAGTCTACTGCAGAGGGAGCAATGCTTACGGTCATTCTGCTATAACGTAACAGTTGTGTCCCTCTGCAACCTTGCACTATAGAAAATGGCTATACCCATTCAGCAGGAAGTTTGCATTATCCAAGCAACATCAGTCGCATTATAGCCAATTTGTGCTGACAAAACGCACGTTGACATAGCACTGAGTCATAGAGACATCTTTGTCTCTCCGTCTTCAACATCCCAAAACAGTTGGCTCCCACTGCGCACAGAGATGTAGATGTCAGAGCTGTGCAGCAGTGGCTGTGGTCAGGAGGTACCACCGACACACAGAGGTTCAATGTTGGAGGATGGTCAGGACAGTAGGCAGCCTGTGGACTGTACGCTGCATGGGCCTGCGATCCACAGTCTTTTACTTTAAAAGCTTTAAAAGACAAGTTTTGCGCTCACTCCCACACCTCCACTACACTACTGTGTGTTCCTGACAAAGTTCCTCCGTGTGGGGTGGCATGGTGGCTCAGTGGTTAGCACTGCTACCTCACAGTGCTGGTGATCTGTGCTCGATTCCAGTCTCAGGCAACTGTCTGTGTGGAGTTTGCACGTTTGTCCTGTGTCTGTGTGGTTTCCTCCCACAATCCAAAGATGTGCAGGTTAGGTGAATTGGCCTTGCTAAATTGCTCTATTGTTCAGGGATGTGTAGGTTAGGTGCATTATTCAGGGAAAAATAGAGTGGTAGGGGAATGGGTCTGGATGGGATACTCTTCAGAGGGTTGGTGTGGACTTGTTGGGCCAAACGGCCTGTTTCCATGCTGTAGGAATTCTGTGTGCTTGGTGCCTTCCTGAATGAACCTCCTCCATTTTGGTCAATCTGCAGCCAAGGACTCCCATTGGTCATTGGGTAGGCATGACATCTTCACAGAGACTTCAAGGACATCCCTGAAACATTTCCGTTGTCCTCCTAGGAGCGTCCCACTACAGCCGAGTTCTGGGCAGACCAGTTCTTTTTGGGAGACCTGTGGCTGCCGTGCCCAAAGGAACCTGTTTGGAACAATGAGCACTTCAATGTTGTTTTGGGAGAGGATACACATTGAGAAATTGTATGGTTGTATGGTAACTATGGTTCAGTTGCTAACTGACCCACTGGGGGGCAGTCTAAACTGCTTTCCGTCTGACTCACTAGTTGCAGTGGTGATTTAAGACATGAAAGAAGCAATAGGAAGAAGAAATTTGTGTTTGAAAAATCTTCCCTGACCTCAAGATATCCCAAAGCCCTTCACAGCCCATTTATTAGGGTTTAAGGTGTATTCACTGAAACACAGCAAGATCCCATTAACGGTAATGAGATAATAATCAGAAAATCTGATTTGTCAATAATGATTGAGCGATACATATTATCCAGAACACTAGGAAGAATCTCTTAGCTCTTTCTTATAACACAACAACTTTCAAATCGAGCTGAGAGGACAGATTACTGTTCTCATCCAAAAGGCAAATTTTCTGAGAGTCCAGAACACTTCTCAAGCTGCAGGAGCAGGACTTGAACCCACAACCTTATCATATCTGAGGCTAAATTACAATCTCTAAACCATATCTGACATTGAATACATAAGGAGATGACAGCTGTCAATCAAAATGATATCACTCAGCACTTCAACTAATGCAGCTATTGTCACAAATCCTCCACCATCACACTGAAAGTTCATGGTGAGAGAATGTGGATAATTAGATTACTTACAGTGTGGAAACAGGCCCTTCGGCCCAACAAGTCCACACTGACACGCCGAAGCGCAACTCACCCAGACCCATTCCCCTACATTTACCTTTTCACCTAACACTACGGGCAATTTAGCATGGCCAATTCACCTAACCTGCACATTTTTGGATTGTGGGAGGAAACCGGAGCACCCGGAGGAAACCCACGCAGACACGGGGGGAATGTGCAAACTCCACACAGAGAGTCGCCAGAGGCGGGAATTGAACCCGGGTCTCTGGCGCTGTGAGGCAGCAGTGCTAACCACTGTGCCACTGTGCCGCCCACAATGTTAATGTTAGATAATGTTAGAGTCATGCAGCATGGAAACAGACCCTTTGGTCCATGCTGATCAAGTTTCCCAAACTAAACTAGTCCCATTTGCCTGCATTTGACCCATTTCCCCTTAATCTTTCACATTCACATACCTGTCCAAATGTATTTTAAATGTTGTAACTGTACCTGCACCTCTGCCAGTTATGCAACACACGAACCATGCTCCTCAGGTCCCTTTTAAATCTTTCTCCTCTCATCTTAAAAATATGCCCCTTAGTTTTGAAATGTCCCACCTTAGGCAAAAGAGCTTTGCTACTCACCCTATCTCTGCCCCTCATAATTTTATAAACCTCTATAAGGTCACTCCTCAACCTCCTACCCTCCAGTGGAAAACAGTCCCCGCCTATCCAGCCTCCCCTTAGAAATCAACCCCTCCATTCCTGGCAACATCCTGGTAAACCTTTTCTGAACCCTCTTTAATTTAATAAGAGCCTTCCCATAGAAGGCAACCAGAATTGTACACAATACTCTAAAAGTGGTCTCATTAATGTCCTGTTCAACCTCAACATAACATCCTCACTCCTACTCTCCAAGGTCTGAGCAATAATGGCAAACATGCTAAATGCCTTATTACAAGTGCTGTGTACTTGCATGTTGTCAGGAAGGAAGCTATGATTGCCTTTTGGCAAGTCAAAGTTACCAACTGCAATCCAGCAACGTCTAAAGTCCTCCAATTTAAGAAGAGAATCACGTTTTTATTTAACCCCATTGGCCCATACAACTCAGGAAAAGTCCTGCTTTAACTCCTGGTCAATGCTGATCTGAGCTAGTTAGGTCATGCCTCGGGCGACAACAGGGCTCAGCCTCCTAATTGACCACAGAATAGACAAATCACATCAGTTGTATGATCTTTTGATGTCCCTGCCCTTAATCTCTCTGCCTACAAACTCTGTGTCTGTGCGCTCTTCTCTCTCACTTCACCTGACGAAGGGATTGCATTCCAAAAAAATTTGTGATTTCAAATGAATCAGTTGGACTATAACCTGGTGTCATGTGACTTCTGACTTTGTCCACCCCAGTCCAAATCCGGCACCTCCGCATCATAGAACATAGAACATGGAACATCGAACAATACAGCGCAGAACAGGCCCTTCGGCCCTCGATGTTGCGCCGACCTGCGAAATATTCTCAGCTCGTCTCCCTACACTACCCCAAAATCATCCATGTGCTTATCTAAGGATTGTTTAAATCTCCCTAATGTGGCTGAGTTGACTACATTAGCAGGTAGGGCATTCCACACCCTTACCACTCTCTGCATAAAGAACCTGCCTCTGACATCTGTCTTAATTTTATCACCCTTCAATTTGTAGTTATGCCCCCTCATACAAGCTGACGTCATCATCCGAGGAAAAATACTTTCACTGTCTACCCTATCTAATCCTCTGATCATCTTGTATGTCTCTATCAAATCCCCTCTTAGCCTTCTTCTCTCCAATGAGAACAGTCCCAAGTCTCCCAGCCTTTCCTCATAAGACCTTCCCTCCAGACCAGGCAACATCCTGGTAAATCTTCTCTGCACCTTTTCCAATGCTTCCACATCCTTCCCGAAATATGGGGACCAGGTATCATGCCTACCATCGACATCACAAACTGCCAGCTCAAATCAGGGAGGATCTCCAAGAAGATCACACATATCGAAACAGATGTCAAGCTTCTGCAGAAATGCAAGAAAGCAGAGAAGATGCCGAAAAGACTACAGATCATAAACCCACTCAAGTCGACCGACAACACAGACTATGCTGAGAGACTCTGCCATCGCACACCTTGTACACTCCTCAATCATCTCACACACCAGCTCGACAGCAAATGCCACAACCATGAAATTGAGGTAGAGTCTATATTCTCAGCTTGCGCTCATGATACAGCAGAACAGTCATGAGACCCTGCTCAGCAGACAAGGCGACAGAGCTACACCACCCTCACGCACGCCAAGAACAAGAAACTGGAGGGACTTGGCATCACCACCAGCAGTAACCAAGCCTCCCTTGGTACTACAGGGAAATCCGTCATCACCTCGTCTTATCACACCCTTCAACCAGACTAAGTCAAAGTTCTCAGCCAAGGGCTCAATTTCTGCTCCAGAACCAAAACGGACCCCATTGGTCCTATAGCAGACACAGAGAAAGTCATCAGGCGAATGAGGTTCCAGGAATTTTTCCACAAGCCCCGAGATGTCAGCCACGAGCCCAATGAGACAAGCAACAAGATGCAACAATTGACAGAGAGATCCATGGTGCAGCAACCAAAGAAGGAAGAGTCAGATTGGACCCCTCTGGAAGGCCACTGCCCTAGGCTCGACACATATCCTCAAGCCAGCAGTAAAAGTGTTAACACCAGATTCATCAGCTGCACTCACAAGGTAGCCCAGAATGTCACCCGAGCACAAGGAACACCATTCATGCTCTCAAGACCAACTAGAACACCGTCATCAAACCGGCAAAGGGGGAGCCATCGTCTTACAGAATAAGATGGATTACTGCAAAGAAGCACATCGACAACTGAACAACCAGGAACACAAGAGAGAACCACCTGCGAATCTGACCAAAGAACACACCCGTCGACTCAACAGACTGATCAAGCCCTTTGATCCAGACCTTCAGAGTATCCTATACACTATTATCATGCGTATTTCTTGCATAAGAGACTTCTACTGTCTTCTAAAGGTTCACAAATCCAAAACACCTGGACATCCCATTGCATCAGGCAATGGGACCCCATGTGAGAACCTTTCTGGCTATGTCGAGGGCGTCTTGAAACCCATTGTACATTGGACTCCCAGGTTCTGTCGCGACACTACAGATTTCTTACAGAAACTTAACACCCACAGACCAGTCGAACCAAGAACATTCCTCGTCACAAAGGACATTTTGGCATACTGCACCAGCGTTCCCCACAATGGCAGCATCGCTGTGACAGCTTCAGTATTCAATACCAACAACTGCCAATCTCCAAGCACTGTCCTACAACTCATCGTTTCATCCTCAACCACAATGTCTTCATCTTTGACAACCAGTTCTTCATCCAGATACACAGAATCTGCACTCCAATATGCCAACATTTTCATGCACAAGTTCAAACAAGACTTTTTTGCTGCACGGGTCCACTGACTAATGCTATATACCAGATACATTGAAGACATGTTCTTCCATTGAACTCATGATGAGAAATCACTGAAATGACTATATAATGATATCAACACGTTTCATCCCACCATCGGACTTACCGTGGACTACCTTTCAGGATCAGCCTCATTCTTGCACACACACACCTCCATCAAGGACTAACACCTCACTATCTCACTCTAACTCAAGTCCATGAATAACCTGATGATGCTACACTTCTCTAGCTTCCACCCTAAACACATTAAAGCAGCCATAACCTACGGACAAGCCCTATGCATACACCGGATCTGCTCAGATGAGGGCGAACACAACAGACACCTAAAGACTTTGAAGGATGCCCTCATAAGAACAGGGTAGGATGCTCAACTCGTCGATTGCCAGTTCTTACATGCCATAGCAAAACACCATAATGACCTCTTTAGAATATAGACATAGGATACGACTGATAGAGTATCCTTCATCATCCAGTACTTCCACAGAGCGAAGAGACTACGCCATGATCTTCCCAGATTCAACATCTCATTGACAATGATGGGTATCTCACCAAGACCCTTTAAGAAGGGTAGTAAGGACAAGCCCGGGAACTAAATACCAGTGAGCCTGACATCAGTGGTGGGCATGTTGTTGTTGGAGGGAATCCTGAGGGACAGGATGTACATGTATTTGGAAAGGCAAAGACTGATTAGGGATAGTCAACATGGCTTTGTGTGTGAGAAATCATGTCTCACAAACTTGATTGAGTTTTTTGAAGAAGTAACAAAGAGGATTGATAAGGGCAGAGCAGTTTGTGTGATCTATATGGACATTAGTAAGGCGTTCAACAAGGGAGATTGGTTACCAAGGTTAGATCTCACGGAATAAAGGGAGAACTAGCCATTTGGATACAGAATTGGCTCAAAGGTAGAAGACAGAGGGTGCTGGTGGAGGGTTGTTTTTCAGACTGGAGGCCTGTGACCAGTGGAGTGCCATAAGGATTGGTGCTGGGTCCTCTACTTTTTGTCATTTACATAAATTATTTGGATGCGAGCATAGCTCAAAGGTAGAAGACAGAGGGTGGTGGTGGAGGGTTGTTTTTCAGACTGGAGGCCTGTGACCAGTGGAGTGCCACAAGGATCAGTGCTGGGTCCACTACTTTTTGTAATTTACATAAATGATTTGGATGCGAGCATAAGAGGTATAGTTAGTAAGTTTGCAGATGACACCAAAATTGGAGGTGTAGTGGACAGCGAAGAGGGTTACCTCAGATTACAACAGGATCTTGATCAGATGGGCCAATGGGCCGAGAAGTGACAGATGGAGTTTTAATTCAGATAAATGCGAGGTGCTGCATTTTGAGAAAGCAAATCTTAGCAGGACGTATACACTTAATGGTAAGGTCCTAGGGAGTATTGCTGAACAAAGAGACCTTGGAGTGCAGGTTCATAGCTCCTTCAAAGTGGAGTTGCAGGTAGTTAGGATAGTGAAGAAGGTGTTTGGTATGCTTTCCTTTATTGATCAGAGTATTGAGTACACAAGTTGGGAGGTCATGTTGCCTCTGTACAGGACATTGGTTAGGCCACTGTTGGAATATTGCATGCAATTCTGGTCTCTTTCCTATCGGAAAAATGTTGTGAAACTTGAAAGGGTTCAGAAAAGATTTATAAGGTTGTTGCCAGGGTTGGAGGATTTGAGCTATAGGAGAAGTTGAACAGGCTGGGGCTGTTTTCCCTGGAGTGTCAGAGGCTGAGGGGTGACCTTATAGAGGTTTACAAAATTATGAGGGGCATGGATTGGATAAATAGACAAAGACTTTTCCCTGGGGTGGGGGAGTCCTGAACTAGAGTTTAGGGTGAGAGGGGAAAGATGTAAAAGAGACCTAAGGGGCAACTTTATCACACAGAGGGTGGTTGGAACGAGCTGCCAGAGGAAGTGGTGAAGGCTGGTTCAATTGCAACATTTAAAAGGCAACATTTGGATGGGTATATGAATGGGAAGGGTTTGGAGAGATATGGGCCAGGTGCTGGCAGGTGGGACTAGATTGGGTTGGGATATCTGGTCGGCATGGACGGGTTGGACTGAAGGGTTTGTTTCCATGCAGTACATCTCTATGACTCTATGACTATCCCTACGCCTCCACTTCTTGCCTTCAAACAACTGCCAAACCTTAAACAGACCATTGTTCGCAGCAAACTGCCCAGAATTCAGGACAATATTGACCCCACACAACCCTACCATGGCAACCACTGCAAGACATGTCAGAACATTGACATGGACACTACCATTACAAGTGGGAACACCACCCATCACACATGGCAGGTACTCATGTGACTCAGCCAACGTTGTCTATCTCATACACTGCACCCTGAGGCATGGTATTTCAGCAAGTCCATGCAGACGTTATGACGACTGATAAATAGACACTGCTCAACATTTGCCAGACAGAAATGTTCCCACCCATTGGGGGAGCATTTGAGCGGTTAGGGACATTCAGCCTCCGATTTCGGGTAAATGTCCTCCAAGACGGCCTTTGAGATATCGCCAAGCAGAAAGTTCCGTACCCACGAAGATGGCCTCAACTGTGATCTTGGGTTCATGTCGTGCTGTGTGTGATCCCAACACACTTCTGTATCTGTCAAATCTCCCTTACTTTCCTGATTTGACACCATCACCTTGATAAATTGTTATGATCTCTCTACCTTAATTAGCTTGGACAGTTTTGGATTACTTATTACTTTGGTTAGACCCTTGGCATGTAACTTATACCTATCATGTTATTCCAGTCATTTGGTTTGTCTCCAGCGACACCATATTTTTAATATTTTGTAATTATCTCTCTGCCTCATTTATTCGGATTATAGGTCATCCCTTTGTTGTTATTCAGCTGTTGACACTTTACTCACACCATCTGTCACTCTTGATCACCTGCTGAGACTTATTATCTGACACACAACTCACTTCAGTTGTATGATCGTTTGATCTTTCTGCCCTTGACCTCTTTGCCTATAATTTCCGCGTCTGTGGACTCTTCTCTCTCACTTCATCCAACTAAGGGGCTGCACTCCAAAAGCTTGTGATTTCAAATAAACCTGTTGGACTCTAACCTGGTGTCATGTGGCTTCTGACTTTGTCCACCCCAGTCCAATATCGGCACCTCCACATCAACCCCACCAAGAGACTTTGGGTGTTGACCATGAACAAGCTTGATCTGCCTTAAGATGTCTTAAGATGCAATCAAATAGTCCTTGTATGCTCAACCACCTTGAGAGGGGGCCATTGGGAGAAGGGAGCAGAGTTTGCTGGGATAAGTGAGTGTGCGAGCGCAGGATGTGTATAAACTTTACTGTAGAGTACAGCATTGGCCTCAGTTGGAAGCACAGTGCACAAGGAAAGTCAAGTTAAAACACTGAATCCAACATCAGTAACACATGGTCATGTTTACTTTGAGAAACGCACACTGACAACGGAAAATAATTAAACAGAAAAAAAGTGCCTCAAGACTTTGTTGCATTAAAATGCAAATAAGTGGGTTCAGTCAACCATTACCAACCCCAGCAATGATGAGGAAAAATGTTCCCGAATATATATTTAACCTATTTTTCCTCCTGTTCTATATACAGCAAAATAAAACTTCATCTGTGTTATTGCACAACCTGAAACAATTCATGTATAATGAATTACTTTGAAAGTGCAGTCACCGCTGTACGGAGGCAACGGAGGTGGTCAATTTCACACAGAAAGATTTCAGACAAAGCCTCAAACTGAATGGCCAGTTATCTTGCCTCTGAGTAAGACATTCCCCAAGGGAACAGCATCTGTGGAGGAACAGGCCAGTCATATACTTCACCCCAATAAGACAAGGGATGGGTGTCACTTTCTTGCCAAGCTTGATGATGGGAGGTCACACACTGACAGCTCAATAGACCCAGTACCAGCTTCGCTTCCAGAGACCATTTTGGAATATTACAGGGTTACAATTATCACAACTCATCAGGAATTCAAAAAGTACAGAACCAAACTGGCTCCATTCATGAACTAATGACAACATATCCCATCATTAACGTTCCATCCCTCATTCATTCCCGACACAGTTTATTTTAGTCCTCGCCTGCTGACTTGTCCAAAACCGAACAGGAATGGTCCTAAAGCACAAAACTGCTCTGTCTGTTGAACTATTTGGCAGGTTCTCACTGAGTCACCATAAGGTGACTAGAGGCAGAGGTGTACCTGCCTGGGAGTGTTTGATAAGAGACAGAGTAGAGGAAGCTTTACACTGTATCTAACCCCGTGTTGTACCTGTCCTGGAAGAATTTGATTGGGTCAGTGTTGAAAAAGTATTACGTTCGGTTGAGCTTTACTTTCAGTTTAAAAGTGTGGAGGGCAACTTATTTTCAGTTTAAAGAGAAGAAAGAGTTTGTTTTCAGTATAAGAGAGTAGAAAGAGCTTTATTTTAAATTGAAAAGAGTACAGGAAGCTTTAGTAACCCTGCTGAACCTGTCCTGGGGATGTTTGATGGAAACAGTGTTGACAGAGTTTTACTTTAACTGTGTAGAGGGTGCTTTGCTCTGTATCTAACCCTGTGCTGTCCCTTGGGAATGTTCTGATAGCGACAGTGTCAAGGGAGCTTTATTATCTATTTACTTTCAGTTTAAAAGAGTTGAGGGAGCTCTACTTTGTATATAACCCTGTGTTGGTCCTGTCCGGTGTTAAATGGGGATGTAGATGGAACTTTGCTCTCAGCTAAAAGGAGACAATGGCCTAGCAGTATTATCACTGGACTGTTACTCCAGAGACCCAGATAACATTCTGGGGACTGGGGTTTGAATCCCACCACGGCAGATGGTGGGATTTGAATTCAATAAATATCTGGAACTAAGGATCTAATGACCACTATAAATCCACTGCCAATTGTTGGGAAAAACCCATCTAGTTCCCTTCTAGGGACGGAAATCTGCCAGCCTTGCCTGGTCTGGCCTACACGTGACTCCAGGTCCACAGCAATGTGGTTGACTCTCAACCAGCCTGTAGGTAATAAATGCTACCCAGCCGGTGGCCTCAATCCCATGAGTGAATAAAGCAAAAGGTAGAGTGAGCTTTATTCTTTATCTAACCCAGTGCTCTGCCTGTCATTGTGAATCATTGTGCTGTTGAATCTCTATATTCGGCATTTTAATCCATTGATCTTTAGTCCTGGTGTTCACCTTGTAGCTTTTATTCTTCATTTCGCTGCTTGCCATTTACTCTCTCCTGTTCCCCATGCCTCCTTCTTATTCTACTATCATGGATATTCTGCCCTCCCAAATCCAACCTTTCAGCACTCTTCATTGTACCCCACTCCTACTCATGTCCCAGTTGCTCTGTGCTCCACTTCCTCTTCAGAACATGGCTGCCTGTGGCTCTCACTTGGATTTAAGTTTCCCCAACTGGAGCAGGCACTCCTAGAAGACATTCCTGTGGCTCCAAGTAAAGTATTTCGGGTTTTTTATTGCTGTCACCATGTTGTACATGTACTTAGAGTTGGACAAGGAGCAGGTCTTGGCAACCAGAACTGTGTATTGTTCCTTCTACAGAGCATGATTTGGAGATGCCAGTGTTGGACTGGGCTGTACAAAGTTAAAAATCACACAACATGAGGTTATAGTCCAACAGGTTTATTTGGAAGCACACTAACTTGTGGACCGCTGCTCCTTCATCAGGTCCTGATAAGTGCTTCCAAATAAACCTGTTGGACTATAACCTGGTGTTGTGTGATTTTTAACTTTATACAGAGCAGGGAGAGATGCTGTACCTCTATCTTGGAGTAAGTCTGATGGGATCCTGATCAGATGGGCCTGAGGAGTGGCAGATGGAGTTTAATTTAGATAAATGTGAGGTGCTGCATTTTGGGAAAGCAAATCAGGGCAGGACTTACACACTTAATGGTAAGGTCCAAGAGAGTGTTGCTGAACAAAGAGACCTTGGAGTGCAGGTTCATAGCTCCTTGAAAAACAGGTAGATAGGATAGTGAAGATGGCGTTTGGTATGCTTTCCTTTATTGGTCAGAGTATTGAGTACAGGAGTTGGGAGGTCATGTTGCAGCTGTACAGGACATTGGTTAGGCCACTGTTGGAATATTGTGTGCAATTATGGTCTCCTTCCTGTTGGAAAGATGTTGTGAGACTTGAAAGGGTTCAGAAAAGATTTACAAGGATGTTTCCAGGGCTGGACGATTTGAGCTATAGGGATAGGTTGAATAGCCTGAGGCTGTTTTCCCTGATATGTCAGAGGCTGAGGCGTGACCGTATAAAGGTTTATAAAATCATGAGGGCATGGATAGGGTAAATAGACAGTCCAGAATGTGGCAGTCCAGAACTGAAGGGCATAGGTTTAGGGCAAGAGGGGAAAGATATAAAAGAGACCTAAGGGGCAACCTTTTTCATGCAGAGGGTGGTACGTGCATGGAATGAGCTGCCAGAGGAAGTGGTGGAGGCTGGTACAACTTACAACATTTAAATGGCATTTGGATGGGTATATGAATAGGAAGGGTTTGGAGAGATATGAGCCGGGTGCTGGCAAGTAGGACTAGCTTGGGTTGGGATATCTGGTCGGCATGGACGAGTTGGACTGAAGGGTCTGTTTCCGTGCTGTACATCTCTATGACTCTACGACTCTAAGTCATGGATGTTACGTGACCTGATGTCACTTCCTGTAAACCATCAGCTCTCCTCTTGATACTGACTGCCTTGTTCAATGTTAATTACTAGGGTCATACCATGGTCTGTCTTCCTCCTTTGTTGATCTGAACTTGCTTCATCCCATAAGACCATAATACTGTAAGACATAGGAGTGGAAGCAAGGCCATTTGGCCCATCGAGTCCACTCCGCCATTCAATCATGGCTGATGGGTGTTTCAAGTCCACTTACCCACACTCTCCCTGTATCCCTTAATTCCTTGCAAGATCAAGAATTTATCAATCTCTGCCTTGAAGACACCCAACATCCCACCTCCACTGCGCTCCGTGGCAATAAATTCCATAGGGCCAACACTCTCTGGCTGTAGAAATGACTCCTCATTTCCGTTCTAAATTAACCCCCTCTAATTCGAAGGCTGTGCCCATGGGTCCTAGTCTCCTCGCCTCACGGAATCGACTTCCCAGTGTCCACCCTTTCTGAGCCATGCATTATCTTGAAAGTTTCTATTAGATCTCCCCTCAACTTTCTAAACTCTAATGAATACAATCCCAGGATCCTCAGCTAATCATCATATGTTAAGCCTACCATTCCAGGGATCATCCGTGTGAATCTCCATTGGACAAGCTGCAGTGCCAGTATGTCCTTCCTGAGGTGTGGGGCCCAAAACTGGACACAGTATTCTAAATGAGGCCTAACTATAGCTTTGTAAAGTCTCAGAAGCACATCGCTGTTTTTATATTCCAACTCTCTTGATATAAGTGACAACATTACATTTGCTTTCTTAATCACGGACTCAACCTGCAAATCAACCTTTAGAGAATCCTGGACTAGCACTCCCAGATCCCTTTGTACTTTGGCTTTATGAATTTTCTCACCATTTTAAATATAGTCCATGCCTGTATTCTTTTTTCCAAAGTGCAAAACCTCGCACTCACTCACGTTGAATTTCATCAGCCATTTCCTGGACCACTCTCCTAAATGGTCTAAATCTTTCTGCTGCCTCCCCACCTCCTGAGTATTACCTGCCTGTCCACCTAATTTTGTACCATCGGCGAACATCACCAGAATGCCCCCTGTCCATTCATCCAGATCATTAATACATAGAGTGAACAGCTGCAGCCCCAACACTGAACCCTGCAGGACCCCACTTGTCACCAGCTGTCATTCTGAAAACGAACCTTTCATCCCAACTCTCCGCCTTCTGTCAGACAGCCAATCCCCAATCCATGCCAGTAGCTCACCTTGAACACCATGTACCCTCACCTTACTCAGTGGCCTCCCATAAGGCACCTTATCAAAGGCCTTTTGGAAGTCTAGGTAGATGACATCCTCTGGGTTTCCCTGGTCTAACCTACTTGTTACATCGTGTCAGCCCATGATGCTACTTTATGCTCTCATCTGAATCTTAAAAACTTCATTCATTTTGCCTCCAATTTCCAACCCCTGTAACTTTCACATCGTCCATTTCTGACACTTCCCTTTCTCTGCTTGACCTCTCAGTCTCCATGTCGGGGAATAAACTGTCCACTGCCATCCATTAGGGTGGCACAGTGGCTCAGCAGTTAGCACTGCTGCCTCACAGCACCAGGCTCCCAGGTTCGATTCCAGCCGCAGGTGACTGTCTGTGTGGAGTTTGCACATTTTCCCCATGTCTGCGTGGGTTTCCTCAGGGTGCTCCAGTTTCCTCCCACAGTCCAAAGATGTGCGGGTCAGGTGAATTGGCCATGCTAAATTGCCCATAGTGTTAAGTGCATTAGTCAGAGGGAAACGGGTCTGGGTGGGTTACTCTTCAGAGGGTCAGTGTGGACTTGATGGGCTGTAGGGAATCTAATCTAATCACTGGCTCCCATGTTCACTACAGCTCGTCACACCTCACCTCCTGCAAGGACTCCATCCCATTTGCCCAGTTCCTTTGCCTACATTGCATCTCTTTGGATGATGCCAGCTTCCAAATCAACGCTGTTGACTTGGTTTCCTTCTTCCATGCCTATGGCTTCCCACCCACTGTGGTTGACAGTGCCCTCAACCACATCCAACATATGACCTGTGCTTCCACCCTTGCCCCTTCCCATCACTCACAACAGTGTGATCAGGTTCCTCTTGACCTCACTTTTCACCCCATTAGCCTCTGCATTCAAAGGATTATTCTCCGCCATTTCAGACAACTCCTGCAAAACGCCACTACCAAACACATCTTCATCTCACTCCCCTGCATTTCACAGGGATCATTCCCTCTGGGACGCCCTAGTCCATTCCTCAATCACCAACACCACCCTTGCCCCCTTCCCACAGCACCTTCCAATGTAACTACAGAAGGGGCTACACCTGCCCCTTCACCACCACCCAAAGGGCCTATAAAGTCTTTCAAGGTGAAGCAGCATCTCGCCTGTACCTCCTCCAATCCTGTGTATTGTATTGGAGAAACCAAACACCTCTGATGTGTGCTCAAGCATGATCCGACTTTTTCATAGCAAGTCATTTTAACACAGCATCCTGTTCACATGTCTGTCATCAGCATGCAGCAGTGTTCTGTTGAATCCCAGCACAAACTGGAGAAACAACATTTCATCTACAAACCAGGCACTTTACAGCTTTCTGGACTTCATATTGAGTTCAACACTTTTAAATTCTGAACATTCCTTCCCTTTCTTTTGACTTGCTATCATGTCCTCCCCTCCCCTCATCCCACTTACTGTCCTTTCTAGTCTGGCAGGAGGTGCCCTGTTGTTCTACCATTCTCACATTCCGATCACTTAATGTGAACTATCAACATTTTTTCATTACCAGAACCCCAAATTTCACCCCCCACCCAACAAATCATAGCATAGATGCTGCCCCCTCCACACCAGCTCTGATGAAGGGTAATGTAGACTTGAAACATTAGCTTGCTCTCTCTCTATGGATGCCACGTGACCTGCTGTGAACTCCAGCATTTGTTGTTTACAGTTGAAATTTGATGAGTCGGTTTGCGTTCATAGGGATTTTAAACAAACAGTAAACTGTTTTTTGCAGTTGGAAAAAGGCCAAATCCCTTGGACAGAGGGTTTGAACGCAAAGCTGGCTAGAGGGCTGTCCTTCACAAAGCTGGACATGAGCCATGTCTACTTGCAAATGCAGTTAGATGAGGATTCCTAGAAATATGCTACAATTAATACCCAAAAGGGTTTGTACAAATATATGAGACTGTTATATGGAGTATCGTCAGCCTGTTCAATTTTTCAGATGGAGAACTTTTTGCAAGGTCCATCCCAGGTCACCATTTACCTGATGACATTTTGATAACAGGGAAAACTAGTAAAGAACATTTGAAGAACTTGGATATGTCCCTAAGTCATTTTCCCAAGGCGGGTGCATGCATGGGAAGGGAAAGATGTGCCAGTGACCTTCATTGGCTGCAGAGTCGACAAGACTGGGTTACACCTGTTGGATTATAAAATGAGGGCAATCAGATCTGCCCTGGCTTTCACGTCTGTACCAGAGTTTAGGCCTTTCCTTGGGCTGGTGAATTATTACCAAAATTTCATGCATAACATGGCCCCCATCCTGGCACCATTGTAACAACTCCTAAATAAGGGTCAGCCTTGGAAATGGTCGCATAGCCAAGCCCCAGCTTTCTGTGAAGTAAAGAAACAGCTATCATCCACTAAGGTGATTCAAGAAAAATCTGGTACTGAGATGCAATGCCGCCCCGTACTGCATCAGGATAATATTAGCTCATAGGTGGTCCAATGGAGAGGAACGCCCAACAGTGCATGCATCCAGGACTTTGATTAATATAGAGCACAAGTACACTCAGATAGAAAAAGAAGGATTGGCAGTGATATTTGGAGAAGGAAAGTTCCGCCGTTACCTTTATGAGCAAAAATCAAAGATAATCATGGACCTCAAACCTCTACTTGGTCTGCTTAAAGAGGACAAGACAGTGCCACCCGTAGGCTGCATTCAGGAAGCTACTAAATGCTTGTAGAACACCATTTGGGAGGTCCTGTAGTGAATACGGACGCATTCAACTGCCTCCCATTACCAGATATACCACTAGTGGTACCACCAATGGAAGAATCAACCATGACATTGAATTTTATGGACACGCTCCCAGTCACAGTGGACAATATCAGACTTTAGATATGAAAGATCCCATCCTTGCTGAACTGAAATACCTGAGTTTAGTGGGGGAATCCAAAGGGCCATTACATTTGGAATTGAAACTTTTCAGGTCCCAGAGAGATCAGCTTATGGTAGAGGACAGCGTACTATTATGGGGAGCAAGAATGATTGTCCCAAAGGAAAGGTCGGCATCAAATACTGGCTGAACTCCACCAGGGCCATCCAGGGGTCTCCAAAATGAAAGATATTGGCGAGACATTATGTCTGGTGGCCAGGCTTAGGATGCCGGCTAGCTGCATTGGTGGGGCATCCCAGAGTGCCAACAAGGATTCCACCAACAGTTCCCCCCCATCCATGGCAATGGTCAGGTAAATCTTGATATCAGTTCATAAGCACTTTCATGGGTTCAATGTTTCTATGATGTGGTGGTGCCGGTGTTGGACTGGGGTAGAGAAAGGTAAAAATCACACAACACCAGGTTATAGTCCAACAGGTTTATTTGGGAGTACAAGCTTTCGGAGCACTGCTCCTTCACTCGGTAGCGAGTGGGGCAGGATCATAGGACACAGAATTTGTAGTAAAAGATCAAAGTGTCAGATAATTGATGCAAAGTATTGAATAAACCTAGATTAATGTTAAGTCTTAATGGGGATGGAGGTTTCGAGTGATTAATATGTAAATCCCAGAACTTCTTTCAAGTCCAATTCTGTGTCCAATGGTCCTGCTCCACCAGTTACCTGACGAAGGAGCAGTGCTCCGAAAGCTTGAATTTGGAATATAACCTGGTGTTTTGTGATTTTTGTCAATGTTTTTAGTCATTGCAGACACCCACTCAAAGTTGTTAGACGTGCGTAGAATCCATTTGTCAGACACGGGAGCGACAAATGGAATAATTGTGCACAGCGCAACACAATAGCTCAGCAGTTAGGGAACAGCGCTAGAGAATTGTGTTCGATTCCCGCCTCGGGTGACTGTCTGTGTGGAGTTTGCACATTCTCCCTCTGTCTGCGTGGGTTTCTTCCGGGTGCTCCGGTTTCCTCCCACAGTCCAAAGACTTGCAAGCTAGATGGATTGGCCATGCTAAATTGCCCAAAGTGTGTAGGTGGATTAGCCATGGGATATGCAGATTATAGGGCAGGGGGCAGGTCTACACAGGTTGCTCTTCGAATGGTCAGTATGGCTTGGTGGGTCAAACAGCCTGCTTCCACACTGTAGGGAATCTATGATCCTTTTGTGACACATGGAGTCCACGGGGTGCTGGTCACAGATAACAGGCCATTGCAGGGAATTTGCTACTTCCTAAAGTCAGATGGGATTTGACATATAAGGACAGCTCCATAACACTCATCACCCAATGGCCTGGCAGAAAGAACAATCCAGACTTTGAAAGAAGGCTTAAAGAAACAGCCTACAGCCTCACCAGATACAAGGCTGTCACGTATCTTATTTGATTACAGGATCACCCCACAAGCAACTACAGAGATAGAACCGGCAGAGTTGCTAATGGGCAGAAGATTCTGCACCAGATTAAGTCTAACCTGTTGTGATTCTGTTCACCGAGCTGGGAATTTGTGTTGCAGACATTTCATCCCCTGTCTAGGGGACATCCTCAGTGCTTGGGAGCCTCCTGTGAAGTGCTTCTGTGGTCTTTTCTCCGGCATTTGTAGTGGTTTGAATCTGTCGCTTCCGGTTGTCAGTTCCAGCTGTCCATTGCAGTGGTCGGTATATTGGGTCCAGGTCGATGTGCTTATTGATTGAATCTGTTGATGAATGCCTCTAGGAATTCCCTGGCTGTTCTCTGTTTGGCTTGTCCTATAATAGTAGTGTTGTCCCAATCGAATTCATGTTGCTTGTCATCTGCGTGTGTGGCTACTAAGGATAGCTGATCGTGTCGTTTCGTGGCTAGTTGGTGTTCATGGATGCGGATCATTAGCTGTCTTCCTGTTTGTCCTATGTAGTGTTTTGTGCAGTCCTTGCATGGGATTTCGTACACTACATTGGTTTTGCTCATGCTGAGTATCGGG